>NW_026615472.1:0-58364 GCF_000801105.2 Raphanus sativus | reverse complement strand
TCCACTTTAGCATCTTTAGTACTATCTGCAATTAGTATTCTAGAATGTGTTGCTAAAGAGTGGTCAGACAATCAAATAATAATCCATATCAATGTTCCTATTTAATATTATGCGAAAAATAATTTTTGAAAAAAAATTAATAAAAACCAAATAATAAAAAACACATATTAGTAAACTCTCCCCAGACTATAAATACACTGTCCAAGTGTACATCCGGTGGTGAGGTAAATAAATATAACAAGTTAGAATGAATAAACCTGATCGACAAGATGTCGATCGATTCGTATGTGGTATACGCCAATCGTTAGTAAATGGTCGTGTGGTGTCGAGCGATATGAATGGTGAATGTCGGTCGATGGAATTATCATTCTACTTGGATCTAATAAAAACTGCAAAATAAATTCGACAAATAAAATAAAGAAAAAGAAAACCTAATAGTGGATTGCCTCCCACTCAGCGCTTGATTATAGTCATTTAGCTTGACTGTGGTAGGTGAGTGACTCATGGGGTGCAAAAACTGCTGATTGCCGGACAGCAATCATCAATCTTGTGTCTCCTACTGTTGAACCATGTGGCGACGAAGCTTCTTGTGGCATCGTCTGCTCGTAGTTGCTTCTTATCTATCTGGAGGACTGTATCTTGAAGTTTCCTTACAGAATTCTCGATGTATTCGATTTTGTCAACTTCCTTGTCAATGGTCTGGTAGGTGTGTACGGACAATAACTTTAGCTCACTCTGTAATGCATCGATCCTGTCCATAATAAACTGATCTCGGTCTGCTAAAGACTCAGTGTCGATCGATGCTACGATATGCGCGTCGGTCACTTCGCTGACGGGTCTGTCGGTCGACTCAGAATCCCTTGTGTCGATCGATTGTGAACATTGTCCTTGGTACTGCAGAGCACGTATATTGCCCTTCATGTGGCGAGTAGCTCTGCAAAGATTGGTCACTCTTGCATTGAGAGTCTCCTCAATGTGATCACTTCTTTCTGTGAGTCTCTCCTCCATAGAATTCATGGTTTCGTAAAGCTGATCTTTGATATCATCAACTTCTGCTGTAATGCCTGGTCCTCTTGCTGGTGGTGGCTCGCTATCGATCGATATTGGTCTTGGCCTGTCGATCGATGCTTCGTAGCTGTCATGGAGATCAATATAAGCTTGAACAATGCTCATGTCTCTTTCTAACTTGTCCAGCTACCGTGACATTGTGTGTTGGCATCGCAGGATAGGGGAACTGAAGAGTTCATGTTTTCTTACATACGCTTTCATCCTATCTTCCAGTTCTGCGAACCTTTTGTCGATCGATGATGAAGTATATGTGTCGATCGATGAAAAAGTGGCAAGCTTAGCTTTGTCATTCTGGCGAATTGTGTCCAACTCTTTCTGTAGAAGATCGATCCTCTTGCTTAAGCATTTGACATTGTTGTTGAGAGGGCTGTAGACGTCTCCAATCCGTGTATTGATGTAAGCAACCTCCCATTCATCTTTCTTAGGTGATGAACATTCCGGTCGGTCCATGGATGTAGTCTTGCCGATGTCGATCGATGGTACAGGTACTCTGTCGGTCGATACTGGTGGCGTAGCCCTCTTTCTCAAGCGTGGTTAATATGTTTCCAAGCTCCACTCTTATCTCAGCCATATCATTCTGGAAGTCTTTATAACTGACATCCAAAGGCTGGAAAGTGTCTTCCACCAATGTGCGCATGTTTGCCTCAAGGTGTGCCTGAGCTCTCCATACATCAGTCACCATATCATCCACCTCCTCTCTACTGTAGGGCACTGGTGGTGGTGTGTATGCATGGGAAGGGCGTGTGTGTATTGGAAGTTATAAGCAACCTTTGTGAAAAAGGGATGCTCTATCCAAAAGTCTCTTTACTTGCTCCTTGGTAACATGGATGATCTCACCATCAACTCCTCTAGCATAGCCAAACTCATCTCTGTAGACACCATATTCATCCTTAGCCTCCCACTTGAATCTCCTGGATCCATCGGTAGTGAAGGCACGTCGTCCAAACTCCAGTCGTCTATCGGGCGATCGGACTCTCGGTCTGTCGATCGATCTGGATATCCGCCGTCGATTGACGGTGTTGAAACGATGTCGATCGATTGTGAATGTCGAGGTGGACCGAAGTGTTGAGGAACTGGATCCTCCCTTGTGTTGGTGTTGTGGTTGTCCTGGACGTGTTGTAGGATGTTTGGATGGCTACGTTGCTGTGTGAACAGGTTTCTGGTCCATTGGCAACTTGGAGGATGTCTGCTATGTCATCTCTGGATATGTGCAGAACTCTTCCATCCATAGCTCTTGCATAGCCATCTGTGTCCCTGAAAATTCCAAATTCATCAGGTGTTAGTGAAACATTCCTGATATCATAAGGTTCATGAGATCTTGGTTGAGCTCTGTTGAAGGTGTCGATCGATGGGTGTGTGGTGGTGGCGGTCGATGGTGCACGTCTAGTTGCATGTTTGGATCGATTGAACATGTTGTTGCAGTCTTCCATTGATGAAACTCTGAATGCTGGAAGCTGCTGGGTAGAAGGTGAAAAGTTTTGAATTTTCGTGGCTTGAGTCGTCAACCTTTTATACCCATGTGTTGTCCTAATCGGTGAAATTCCGATTTTGTCCTTTAAGTCGTCCGGGTTAATATCGATCGATATTATACTGGCAATGTCGATCGATGGACGATGTCGTTTTGCTGATGAAGTAGATAATCGATCGATGGTGGGAGTTTGTTGTCGATCGATTGTGGTGCAAATCTGTCATTCTCCAAGTAGATTTCCCAAGCTCTCTCTTCCCAATAGTCTTCATCATATTCTTCACTGTGGTCTCCACTGTGGAAAGAGGTGGCTGTGTCTACTTCAAAACTCTCATGAAATCCGCTATCTACCCAACTCCTTATTGAGTAATCATCTTCCTTTTGGTTGGGTGGGATGGCGAAATTCAGGTAGCAATGATCTGGTAGATCGAGTTTATCATCCGGTGAGTCTCTGTCGATCGATGATCCATAGTTGTTGTCGATCTCCTCTGACTTGAATGTGTCGATCGATGACGTCAAAGTACTGTCAATCGATCCCGAGTACTCTGTCTTGTACTCAACTTCACAATGACAAACTGCGATGATACCAGTATCATCTTCCTGTACCACTAATTTGGCTGGTGGTTTGTCAAGCTTGACAGGGTCGTAGTGGATATCTGGATCTATCATAGTCAAGCACATCCTGTTGGTCCTCATGTCACATATGGCTCCTACTGTAGCCATAAATGCTCTTCCAAGTAAGAGGGAAGAGTTCTAATTTAGCTTGATGTCTAGGACATGAAAATCCACAGGGACGATAGCATCACCAATGTGTACCTCTAGGTCCTTGATGAAGCCTCCAGAGTTTCTCTGAGAGTAATCCACGAAAGTAAAGATCTGTGGTGAAGGCTCTATTTGCAGGCCCAGATGGTTTGCCATGACCTTTGGTAAGATGCTGACTGATGAACCAGTGTCACATAGTGCGTGAGGAAATTCAATACCCTGTACCACACAGGGTATTGCAAACTTCCCAGGATCACTCTTCTTTAGCAAAGTAATCATTTTCCTCATCTCTTCTCTGACGTTGTCAAATCTTCTCCTAATGTCAGTTTCAGTCTCCCTTGTTTCTCTGTAGAACATCCACAATCTCTTTGTGAAATAAACCTCCTCAAAAGGTTTCTCTGGTGGGATTCCGATAACTCTCTTAGTGAAACCATCAATCTCCTTTTCATTAGCTTCCCTCTTAAGGTTCTTAGGAATCTTCTCCTTCCGACTCCTTAACCTTCTTCCTTCAGTTCCCTCTGATGTAGGTGTAGTGTCTGAAGGGTTACTAGTTATTTCGGTAGGGGTAGCTTGTGGTTTCGGTGTGGGTCTGAGTGCATTGATTCGGTTGCTTTCTATCGATGGTAGTTGCACTCGGTATATGAGAGGTGAGTGTCGATCGATAGGTGGAGAATAGGATCGATCGATACGGTTCTCTTCATTGTGTCAGTCGGCGAGTGGCTCGTCTCGTCGGTCTATATCTTCGTAGGTGTGGGTGGGTGGGTATGGATGAGAAGCCGCGAACTCAGCATGTGTCAAAATCCTAACCGCGTTGCAGTCTACAAGCGTATCCGGAAAAGACATCGTCGATGTCGATCGATGTGGACTAGTCGGTGTCGATCGACACCATTGCGATCCACCAAGACTTAGGGAACTTTCCAATTCAAAGTCTCCTTCTTGTAGCTTCTCCTGTTTCACCACTTGCCAAAAATCATCATCTATGATAGCATTGACGTGGTGTTTCCTATTTCCTTCCCCTACTTCTTTAGAAGTTCCAATCCTCCTGATAGAGGCTTCAGTCTGGACAATCTGAGTCTCAAGTTTCTTAACTTGAGTGCAGATGGTATCTATCCTCGTGGTCAGATTGTTAAAGACAGAATCAATCTTCCCATTGAAGTCTACTGTAAGCTTCTGCTGACCTTCCAGAACTCTATCAATCATGGCATCAAACTTACTCTCTTGGGTGGGTGGCGGTGGGTTTTGGTAAGCTGAGTTGCTGTAGTTCCTTGTGTTGGTGAAGGGGTTCTGATACTGTGAACTCTGGTTGTAGTTACTCTTCTGACCACTGCCAAAAAAGTTTATGTTTCCACTCTGGTTTCCATATCTCTGAAATCCAGTACCTCCAATGTAGTTCACATCTTCCTCTGTATCATCCTGTCTAGCCTCTCCTTCTTCAGCTGAGCAGACTGGTTGTCCCAGAAATGCATGTAAAGCATCTATCTTGGTTCTGACTTCATTCATCTGGTCTTCACCTATGGCTGCAACCGATTTCTTCTTGTCAGAGTCAGTGTTCTTGGTGCTGCTGCTGTTGGCTAGGTTCTCAATAAGTCTCACAGCCTCTCTTGGATTCCTAGTGTTGAAGTTCTCCTCACTAGCAGTATCAAGAGCCATCTGATACCTTAAGGCGATGCCTCTGTAAAAAGTGCTTAACAGCTGCACTTCATTGAATTCATGGTGTGGACAGTCTCGCTGGAAGAACTTAAATCTGATCCACGCGTCTTTAAAAGTCTCACTAGGCTTTTGCGCGAAAGTGGCTATTTTGTTCCTTAAGTCTTCAGCGCGTGCCTCATCAAAGAAATTACGCAGGAAGGCATTTTTTATGTCGGCCCAGGATGTCAATGATCCTGTAGGTAGCTGCTTGAGCCAGTGCGAAGCTTCTCCAATCAGTGATTATTTAAAGAGCTTGCAGAGTAGGTAGTCCTCGGGGACTCCATCCATATGAATGGCAGCGATAAGATCCTCGAACCTCTCCAGATGGTCCATAGGATGCTCGTGTGATTGCCCAGAATAAGGTATCTGAGACACGAGATAGTAGTACTGAGGCTTGAGCTCGAAGTTCGGCTTCTGAATCTCTGGAAGTTTAATAGCTGATATGTTGGTGTAGTACTCGTCTGGACGGTTATAGTCTGCCAACGATCGTGTTTGAGCTTCTCCTGTAGCCTCAGCTTCAGTTTCAGGGATTATGTTTCCCTGTGCATCTAGCTTCTGACCTGTTGCATTACGCAGATGACCATCTTGATCATACAGGTTTCCATTCTCGCCCTGCGTGAGAATGACAATCGCGACCATGCTTCGCGGAGTAGTGTCGATCGGTATACGGTTAGAAGTATCGATCGATGTAGATCGGTGAACGGTATCGGTTGACGGTGCTGTCGGAGTGTCGGTCGACTGTTGAACGTGAGTATCAGTCGACGGTAATGCGGTTCTGTCGATCGATGCGGAGCGTAGGTCTTTGCGGATTGAGCGTTCCAAGTGTGCAGGATCCTCTGAGAATAATAGTTGATTTCCCTTGTTGCTTCTGGTACTGCTGGGCATGTACCTGAAAAGTCAAGAAAAAATTTAAATAAGAAAGGGGGTAAAAGAAAAACCTAAGATTAATAAGATTAAATCTAATGGCGATCAAAGCTCCCCGGCAACGGCGCCAAATTTGATAGTGCTCAAATTACCTAGTAGAACTTACTCTCTCAAATAAGAGGTACAGCTGTAGTACTTAGGGATCGAATCACGAGGAGCTAGGGAACCAATTAAATAAAATCTACTAATCAATCCTAGGAAAGGTTGGTTTATATGATAGAAATGAAAATAACAAATCCTAAAATGAGCAAGATAGTTGCTCCAACTAACAATATGAAGGGTTGTTTAAATGGGATAAAGAGTGCTAGACATAGGGTTTCTATTCAGGAATGAAGATTATAATCTCTATAAATGCTTTAATAAGTTGCTTGCATGATACTATAGATCTCAGCCGCTTAACATATGTGAATGAATCACTGGTTAAAATATCTAGATCTCTGGCCACACCTTTCGCATGATGACACAAAAAAAGAGTCGGTCGATATCCTTTTGAGATATCGAGCGATACACCTTTTGCGGCGCCGATCAATTTACCAGTAGGGTATCGATCGATGGCTTCTAGATCTGCTTAAGCGCGAACCGAATATGACCGCGAGGTCTCAAAGAGGAACTGTCGTTCTTCTCAACGGGAAACAGGCATCGCTCAAATGGGTAATTCAAGATAATCTAGATCCTAGTGTTCTATGTTCTAGTTAGCTACTCTAAAACAAGCATAGGGTACAATCCATTTGATGAGTATCACAACTTAGCAATTATAGCTTGGGGCTAATCCCACAAACCTATTTAAACCCTAGATCTAACAAGTAGACTACTCAGACATAGCTAAACAATTCATAACAATAGATAGATGAAAGAATTGCATAGATAGAATAAAGTAGAAATACAAAAGGAGATGAGAAATCTCTCCAATCTCTCTCAAACAAATAAAACACTAGTCTCTCTCTCTCACACTCTCTGCTTTGGTTGTGAAAAGCTTCAAGCTTCAAAGGGTTTCAAAACTTGCCGTCAAAAAGACTTTGCAGGAGTATTTAAGCATTTCCATTAGGTTAAAAACTCGTCAGGGGCAATCTCGTAATTTGGTGAAGTCTTAGTGAAATAGTCGGCTAAACCATTTTGTCCTCGATATCGATCGACAACACTGAATGTGTATCGATCGATTATAATCTTCTAGTACGCGGATCTTCTCAGCTACATTGATCGACAACTCAGGATGAGTATCGATCGATTGTAATCGCAATGTTGACTTCCGACTTAGTCTTGAATGGTCAACTCGGGTGTATCATCTCTTGTACTCCAAAACGCTCCAAAAACATCACTTTCTCACAAAATGCTCCTGAACCTGAAAACATATCTAACAGGGCAGAAAACAGATTAAATATATAATAAAATACTAGTATACCATGGTTAAAAACGGGTAAAATCCATGGTATATCACTGAACATCAGGACATCGATTGACGCAAATGGATTTCCAGCTTACATGCGTCGTATTGATGGTAGGTTCATTGAGAAAAATGGAATCAGATTAGACAATGGATATGTTGTACCTTACAATAGAAACCTCATGCTTCGATATCACGCGCATATGAATGTCGAGTGGTGCATCCAAACGCGAGCTGTTAAGTATCTTTTCAAATATATCCATAAGGGACCTGATTTGCTTCAGCTGCAATGGATAAAGAAGATGAAGATGGCGTCATAGACGAAATCAAAACATATTACGACTGCAGGTATTATTTTATTTATTATTATTACTGAGTATCTATGTGGGCATGAACCGAAAATACAAAATATTCTATTAATATTAGTCTAAAGTATTAAAGTATACGTTTAGACAAATATATATACTATCGTAAATGAAATTATAAAAACTATGTTTATACAATTAAATAATTACATTATAATAATTTATTTAAACTGTCTTTTACATTTTAGGGTCTACGATTGTTGTTTCTAATTTATGTTTATCGTATTTCTATATTAGATATATAACTGCATGCGAGTCGTCGTGGCGGGTTCTTGCTTTTCCTACAAATTTCCGTACTACTTCTGTAGAGAAACTTGGATTTCATCTCCCGGATCAGGAGCTGGTGTTTTTTGATGAAGATGAACCTATTGAGAGTATTCTGAAGAAAAAATCTGTCAACCAATCCATGTTTCCGGCGTGGTTCATAGCATATCAAAAATACCCAGAGGCAAGAGATTTGACATATGCCGAATTTCCAACAAAATTTGTTTGGAAAGCAAGTATGAGAGAATGGGTACCACGTAAACGAGGCTTTGCGATAGGGAGGATTGCACATATTAATCCAGCACAAGATGAGTTATATTTCTTAAGAGTAATGCTAAATTGGGTAAGAGGGCCGAAATCATACGAGGATATAAGAACAGTTGATGGTGTTGTATATTCTACATACGAAGATGCTTGCTATGCTTTGGGATTGATGGATGATGGCAAGGAATGCATAGAAGCTATCAAAGATTGCAGTGATAATAGTTCTGGAACATATGCGAGGAAGCTTTTTCGAGAATGTTGGTATCCAAAACATTATCTCAGCCTTATGTTGTGTGGGAAGCTACTTGGAAGTATCTTACCGACGATATTCTCTACAAGAAACGACGACAAACTGGAAATGCCGGTGAGCTTTTTTCTTATTAAACGAAATATGTTTTAAATGAGGTCTCTCTTTTTTAATTATTTTTTCCAAACTTGCAGAGTTGAACTTGACCATAGATCGGATCAAAAACATTGCTCTAACCGAGATCCAAAATCATTTGCTTAGCAATGGTCGTAGCCTCCAGAAATGGCCCCTAATGCCAAAGCCAGATCATTTTGGTTGTTACAACGGCAATCGCCTTATAGATGATGGGCTTAAGTATGTTGTGGAAGATCAGCTAAAGGAAATTGAAAGACTTATGGCGATGATAACAGATGAGCAAAGAGGGGTCTACAACGAGATTTTGGATGCAGTTTTGAATGATAGCAGTGGAGTGTTCTTTCTTTATGGTTATGGAGGCACAGGTAAAACCTTCGTATATAGAGCACTCTCATCAGCAATCCGATCTAGACGTATGATTGTTCTAAATACCGCATCCAGTGGAATTGCTGCATTATTGTTGGAAAGAGGTAGAACCGCACATTCCAGGTTTGGTATTCCGATAGATGCCGACGAGTTTACTACTTGCAAGAAAATGGAACCAGGATCAGATCATGCAGAATTAGTTAAAGCAGCAAAGCTCATTGTATGAGATGAGGCGCCTATGATGAGCAGACACTGTTTCGAGACGTTGGATCGTTCTATGCGTGATATTATAAGATCTTCTGAAGACAAACCTTTTGGAGGTAAAGTATTTGTTTTCGGTGGAGATTTCAGACAGATTTTACCGGTTATACCGGAGGTGGTAGAGCAGAGATTGTTTTGGCGGCTCTGAATTCGTCATATCTTTGGAAGCACTGCAAAGTTTTGAAGCTAACAAAAAACATGAGATTGCTCGCTGGTCTTAGTGATGATGAAGCAAAAGAGCTTCAATCCTTCTCAAAATGGATTTTGGATGTTGGAGATGGAGATGGAAAAATAAATTTGCCAAACGACGGTCAAGTTGACATTGACATCCCTTCTGATATGTTGATAAAAAACACTGGAGAAGATCCTATTCAGACTATTGCAAAGGAGATTTATGGACAAGCTTTTCAAACCTCAGAAGATAAGGATTTGTATAGACATCGAGCCATTCTCACACCCACAAATGATGAAGTTGATAAAATAAATGATTACATGCTTTCGCAGTTGCCAGGTAACATTTGATTCTGTTTACTCTTATGTTCGAGTAACTTTTTACATGTCGCTAAAGGATTTATACGTGCTTTCAGGTGAATACAAGGTTTACCTTAGTTCTGACAGTATAATCCTATCCGATGTTGATGTAGAAGAAAATGTTACCTATCCAACAGAGTTTTTGAACAGTGTTAGAGTGGCAGGAATGCTTAGACATAATTTGAAGCTGAAGGTTGGTGCTCTTATTATGTGTCTCCGTAACTTGGATTTGGTAGATGGTTTATGCAATGGTACTTGGCTAATTGTTACTCAGTTGCTCCCCCATGTGATAGAAGGTAGAATTATAACCGGAAACAGTATTGCTGGAGACAAAGTCTGGATTACTAGAATGTATGTCAGTCCACCTGACACAAAGTTTCCCTTCAGAATGCGTCGAAGACAGTTTCCCGTTACATTGGCTTTCGCGATGACCATCAACAAAAGTCAAGGTCAAACACTTGGAAGTGTTGGTTTGTTTTTGCCTAGGCCAGTGTTCTCTCATGGTCAGCTCTACGTTGCACTTTCAAGAGTTAAGTCGAGATCTGGATTAAAAATCCTAATAACAGGTAAAGAAAGGAAGGCGGAGACAAAAACATTGAATGTTGTCTACAAACAAGTTTTTCAAAATATTCCGTAGGCAGGATACGTAATTGTTATATATTTTTTCACAATATCTTTTTTAAAATATATCAATTGTTACGATAGTTTATTTTTTTGTATTTGGCAGATGGATGGTGATGACTATGAAGATCGATACTATTTCATTTTCGGAAAAAAGTGTTCTGATTATTTTGATCATGGTATGTGAATTTAATATTGTTTCCCGAGAAGTTAAAATTTACAAATTTGCAAATCTTTCAAATAACGATAACCAGTCTAATTTCTTACAAAATAAAATTGTTTTTTTTTTCAGGTCTCTCATTGAAGTTGTTTTCTTTATCGAGAATTGTACTTCATACTTTATACAAGTTATTTAACTTGGATAATATTTTCAATTTTATTATTATTTTTTTTAATGAGTCTATATATATTTTACTACTCAAATTCATGCATACAATAATTTGCAGTGGGTACTATAACAAATTACAACATATATACCATCCAATTCTAATTACTGATAATCTAAAATATGTAGTCATCTATAAATATATACTATTAATTATCTATTTCGAAGAAAAAAATTGATGTCTAAACACATAATTTTTTTGGAACGTTGCAATTATACATATTCACAATAATAACCTCTTGATACTGAAGGTACTTTGTTCCATCTCCTCTTTTTAAAATATTAACTACTATCATATACACTGTGCCTGATGCTTTATTTCAAAATAGGTGGTCTTATGATATAAATTCCGTTACTTCCAAACCCAACCAGTAGTTTGACCATATTTTGAAACTGTACATTGCCCGCACAGGATGCGGACCGGTCACCTAGTTTTGTATTAAAAGAAAATTTAGAGACGATATTATCACAAAATACAGTTATTTAACAAATAACAAATAAATTATCGATCCAAATGATTGCTAAATTTTAGAAACAATTTTGTAAACCATGAGTTCTCGAAACATTTCAATGTTATTTATTGAAATTACTAATGTAGTAATATATCCATAAGAGTTCATGATCTGGAGTAGTTAACTCTACCCATAGCTAAGTTTTCCATGGTTACTACTATTAATAGAACTTGCAATTAGTTTGTCATACTCAAATCAACAAAAATAAAAAAATAAAGTGAATTTAACGGATAGTTTTCTTACCATTAAATTCAAACTTTCAACTAAAAAATGATAAAAATCAACAATCAAAGATTAATTTATGGTCAAAAGATATATTTTGAAAAGGAAAAATAGAATATAAACAAAATAAAAGTATACATTTAGTAAAAACATACCAAAACCTACGTAATATAACAAATACATAATTTTTAAGAATATATAGAAAACAAAACATTCCTAGAAGCTAGAGAAAAGATACTTCCTTCTTTTTTTTTGAACAACAAAGATACTTCCTTTATGATATTGCTTTTACATGTTTTACAAAAAAAAACAAGTTCAACGAAAAAGGTATACAGTGAATTGTATTACTATGAAATTAGTAAAATCAAAACATAGACATATTAAGACAATCACAGCGATTATATTACTATGAATAGTTAACGACACAAAAATAAGAGTAATAACAAAAAAAATGATTCACGCATAATATACCACTATTCAGAATAAAAAGAATTGTTAGATAAAATATTTAATGAAATTAAATTCTATGCAGCTAATAAAGTCAATGCACTAAGCACATGTAAAAACTCCAGTGTTACTTAACAACACTCATGACTCAAATGCCACGGTAACATATCTCCCCAACAACAAAAATATGCGACCAAAATTACTATTACAAGCAGATAAAATAAATTATATATTCAATATAAAATCCACTCTACAAGATTCTATATTTCATGCTCCAACTATTAGCCATTCAATTTGTGTATTGGAACAATATGAACATTGTTTGGCTGCTTTGAAATATTTTACTTACCTCGCTTATATACATAAAATAGCAAATTCCTCATAAACAAAATAGACATCCAATTGATAAATGCAAAGCTGGTCCTTAACATCGTTGAGACTTCCGTAATATATTACGGTTCCACAATTCTGACAAATAGCTTAGACATCAGAGATAGTTTCTACTCAGGGGTGGCTATAATACTTTCTCCATCAGAATAATTAAGAAATTTTACTATTTAAGTTCAGCAAAAAATATTTTTTACCATTGTAATATAAAAACCTCTGAATATTCAACCAATATACAATTTTTAACTTACCAAACGTTCACCCGTAAATTCACAAAATCAATAATTATACTTTTGTTACAAATTTGTTTAAAAAAAAAAAATTCTTACAAACATCAGACATTCTACTACACAATCAACAAATATTCATAGTCGGGTTTCTGTTGACTGCTGGGACCTCTAATACTATTTGTGAAGATTTTTTGTGTTTTTTCTATTGTCGATGTTTTTTTGTAAAGCTAAGATCAATTTATTCTTTTTTTTCTCCCTTTATTTTTTGTTTTCATTTGGTTGTTAAAGCAAGCATTGTAGTTTGTGTAATTTCCTTGGAATTTAACATATTTTGTTTAATAAAACCATATTATGGATTGTAAATTCATTTAGGAAAACCATATTATTTTTGCAAAAACGTCTTTATATTATTAGAGAAAATGAAAGTTTAGTGAACATTGACCCATACGACATTCAAGTAAGTCGTCTAGAGAGGTCATTTTTGCAATTGACTTTTAAATGGGACGACTTACTTGTAAGTCGTCCAATTTTGTTTGTTAAAAAAAATAACTCTAGACGACTTACCAGTAAATCGTTCAAGATAAACATGTTATTTTTGTAATTGACCGAATTGTGTTAGATATTTGACTTTTTCTAGACGACTTACTTGTAAGCCATCTCTGGAAAAACAAAAAAATTCAGTATCTTATTATTTCTAGACGACTTACATGTAAATCATCACAAGTTAGTTTAAAATTCGAAAATAAATTTTAAATATTTAATTTTTTCCAGACGACTTACAAATAAGTCGTCCAGCTAGACGACTTACTTGAAAATCGTCTAAGAAGCAAGGTTTGACCAGAATCTCAGGAAAAAAAATCTGGACGACTTTCAAAAAAAGTCGTCTGACTAGACGACCTAGGGGAAATTAATATTTAAGTTTTATTTTCTAATTGCAAAACTAACTTGAAAAGACTTACTTGTAAGTCGTCTAGAAATAATAAAATATTGATTTTTTCTGTTTTCGCATAGACAACTTACAAGTAAGTCGTCCAGGAAAAGTCAAATATCTCTAACACAATTCTGTCAAATGCAAAACTAACCCGTTTATCCTAGAATAGAATTTTTTTTTAACAAACAAAATTGGACGACTTACTTGTAAGTCATTCAGTTTGACCAGAAGACTTACCCTTAAGTCTTTGACAGGCAGAAGACTTATGGGTAAGTCTTCTACAGCCAGAAGACTTACTGGGCAAACATATCTGAAAAAATCAATTTCATAACTTAAATTAGTAAGATGACTTCTTTAGCACACATAAGTCTTCTCCAACCACATACAACCTCAAACGAAAGTAACCCACCAAGAATCATAAGCTTGAATGGTTCTATCAACAATAAAAAACTTAAAATCAAAAACCTGAGTTTTTTGGATGAAAATGGAGACAAAGTGAAAGAGATGTTGTTTTTAGTTCATAACAATTGGGGAAAAAGATAGTGTAAATCTATTTGAGGTGCATTAAAAGCTTCAAATTGGTTGTTCATGGTGGTTGGGGTATTGATGGGAATGTTAATCTTGTAAATACTTGAAGATGATGAGGTTGAGAGAGTAAAATTGCAATTTTCAAAAAAAAAAAAAAATTAGTGGCATTTTCGTGAATGATGTGAACTTGTGGGGTGAAGAGGACAAAAGAAAAATCCAAAAGAGCATAGGTTAGTTTTGTGTTTGACTTTGAGTTTTGAGTCAATTTTGCAAAAGTCCCTATATTATCTCTTTCTTTCTCACTACGTTTTCTTGTTTTTGCAGGTTTTTCATATCATAGTTTTAGTCTTCCACTCTTTTAAAGGTAAATATACAAATTTTGAATACGTATACTTGTGGATTTATATGTTAGATTCAAAAATTTATAGATTCAACCTAATAAATTTATTTTTTTCATCTTATATACTATCATGAAGATAGTTTAAGAAAAAAATGTTATAATTTGATTAGTTGACGAAATTTCAAATTTATTTATTTTAATTATTCTAAAATAAAAGGTAAGTCTATAACTAATCAATATCACCTGCCAAATTACTTAAATGATAGTACAAATAATAATTACGGAAAATAATTGTCTTATAGAAAGTGTAATAATGTTTGATCAATTATATATATATATATATATATATATATATATTTGTACTACATAAAATAATGAATAGAAAACAATATTTAGAATCTATAAAATCATTTTATATTATTATAGAAGACAATACAGTAGAACCTCTATAAATTAATAATCTATAAATTAATAATCTCTATAAATTAATAAATTTTAGCGGTCCCAAGTTGGACCGGTGTTAAATATAACACAAATCGATAAAATGATAAGATAATAATATTTTTAAAATTTCTATGTAAATATATAGTCCCCTTAAAATCATAAATTAATAATTTATCTATATATAATTTTTATATAAGTTAAATATTATATTGTTGGTTTTATATTCACAATGAAAATTCTTTATTGTTCTTAACATTTCAATATATTTTGACAATATTTAGTAAAATTATACCGAAAACAACTTAACAATTCTATGAAACATAAAATTATACATAAAATAAGATAATAAAACAATATTGAAGTCAAATTTATAAAATTTAAATAATGTACATACGGTAAAATAAAATATTTTCTTTTTATATAAATAAAAATAGAAAAAATAGAAAAAATCTAAATAAGGAAACTTTTGTAAATTAATATCTCTATAAATTAATAAAATTTCAAAGTCCCAACATTATTAATTTATAGAGGTTTTACTGTATATTTGTATATAAAATATTTCAATAATTCTTAATGTCTAGTAATTTTTATATGTGCTTTATAGATCATTTATAAATTTCTTAAAATGTTAATAAAATTATCTATCATGGCTTACAAAGTTATATTATTATAATTTAAAATTATTTATAAGATCTTATAAATAATTTATAAACTAAAAATAAAAATCCTCTCATACAAAAATGAGAAGTCAGTTAAATGACTTTTGTTTAGGTTTTAATCATAGAGAACGTTTTAAAAAAATGTTATAATTTGACTGGTTGATGGATTTTCAGTTTCAAATGATTTATGTAGATCTAAAATAAAAGTTGTCTAGAACTAATCGATCTCACTTGTCAAATATTCTGAATGATATTACAAATAATGAAATTATGTAAAGAATAATAATCGTTGATCAATTCCTTTTTGTATTTACAAACTACATAAAGCGACACTTTTACAAGTTTTAGTTGTTTTAATAATTCGAAAATTTTGTAAGAAAATTAGGAACATATTAGCAATGAATTATAAATTTAATAAAAAGAACGAAATGATAACGAATAAGAAGAAGCAATAGAAAATGCATAATGTGTCGGAGAAATTTATGTGATAATTACATATATAATTTTACCAGCATTTCTTATTACTAAATATCCATCGGTTATTTTTATATCAAATTTATGGAAACTTTGTGATTGGGAAACGATTTGCTTCAAAATTAATAGGAGTTTATTAGGAGACGATTTCTAAATATTTCTAAGATGTTCAGAATCCATTGTTATTGGTTATTGGTTAGCGGATTCTTAAATTCTTAGTAAAATTCATTGTTTTGGTAAATGGATTTCTAAATCTGCATATTTTGATTATCTAATTCTATTACAGTCTATGTTATTAAGAGGTATATTCTCAAGATTTTACTCATATATCAAACTTTCAAAATATCAAAGATATACATGAGATTCTCATAATTCATGCTGAAAAAAATGAGAAATACTTGGGTTCACCCCTAGAGTGAACCTTTAGGTTCACCTAACCAATAGGTTCACCTAACCAATAGGATTTTCGTTATTTCATATTCATTATCTTTTAAAAAATAAAACAAGATATTGTCAAGTTTTATTATGTTTTTAAAATAAAAAATAAATAGAAAATAATAGTAGTCGCAAAAAAGAATTTTATATTTAAAATATCGTCAGCAAAACACTAAACCCTAAACTCTAAATCCTAAATCATAAACCTTAAATCCATTGTAAACCCTTGGATAAATCCTAAATATTTGAATTTTTTAAAACAAAATTAACACAATCAGCAAAACACTAAACCCTAAACCCTAAATACTAAACCCTAAACTCTTGGGTAAATTATAAACCCTTGGATAAATCCTAAACCGTAGGATTTAGAATTTATCCAAGCATTTTGGATTTACCAAGAGTTAGAGTTTACCCATGGGTTTAGGGTTTATCCAGGAGTTTAGGATTTAAGGTTTAGGATTTAGGGTTTAGTGTTTGCCCGACGGTATTAAAAATATATTTTTCTAAAACGTATTTTGTTTACAATTAATATTAATTTTTTTTAGTTTAAAAATATTAATATAATTTGACAATATTTTATTTCCTTTTTTAAAAGATACTGAATATGAAATAACGAAATTCTATTGGTTGGGTGAACCTAAAAGTTCACTCTAGGGGTGAACCCAAAAATTTCTCGAAAAAAACATGCACATTCAAACAAAATGGGATATGGAAACAAACTATCAAAGATGGAATGAGGTAATAAATAAGATAATACAAACATTATAAGAAAACAAACTATCAAAGATTAATATTATTAAATTATCGGTAAATTTCATTCTACTAAAAACAGTGTTGAGATTTTAGATTTTTAGATGATTAGAAGTTAAAAATTGTTTTTTAATATTTCTAGTTATCATTCAAAACTCTAGCATTGTATACAATATATATTTCTATACATATTCATACAAAAACTGCTTAGAGTTATATTGTGCGTTAAATTTTGTGAATTCAATTCCTAAGTGCTACAACTCGACTTTTTATTTGAGAGAGTAAATAACTCTTTAGTGTAATTTGAGTGATATCAAATTTGGTGTTGTTGCCAGAGAATTTTGATTACTATTAGATCTCATTTAGTTAAATTTTTAAAAACATGTATATTTTTTATTTTATATTTTTTAAGAAATTAAATTATTATATTTGTGTTTTAGTCATATGTGTTTTCTTTGTATAATATTTTTCTTAAATGACTAATAAAATATTTTAATTTATTCTATTAAAATAGTTGGACTATGCCTACATCAATAGGTCATATTAATATTTTAATTGAATAGATTAGATTCTGAACCGCTTTTAAAAGGACAGAATATATATATATATATATATATATATATTTATAATTATTTAGAAATTTGATATTAATATTTTAGTTATATTTGCTTTTTAATTGTATAAATTTTTCTCTTAAATGACTAATAAAAAATTTAATAACTGCGTTAAAATAGTTGAAAATCAATATTACGTTCATGTTTTAATAATATTGATATTTATTTTTGGTTATAATAAATTTTCTTTAAATTAATAAACTGATGATCACAAAACAACTGCGTATGGCAACGAAACAGAAAAAAAAAGTTCGTTTTTTTTGGAATCACGTAAAAGAGGAGTTATAAGAAACATACATAGAAGATGAATATGTAGCAAGAATCATATTGTATATACATATGACACATAGAGGATAGTTAATGCGAACAAACAGCTAGCACGGAGACTCCTCTACTACTCTTCCGCGAAGACCGATAGGTTTGAGATTATCAATCACTAATTAATATAGAAAAGAGGAAGCAATATAAATATACTTATTGTAAATTGTTTGATACCCGTCCCACATAGGGGTCATGTTGATGTCAAATACATATAAAATGAAATGTTAAACAACATCATATTAAAAAAGTCTCAAGTTAGCTATTTATTTTTGAAGAGCCATCATCTGATCGAACGTCCTTACTGGTATCTATTGGAACAACGACCTCAGAACTTTCGGCGCATGCTGCTGGCAGAAAGAAGGTATCAGGATGTTCAATGACAAAATGGAAATCTCTCTCTCGCAAAGCTTCAATAATATTCCAGACCTTGTGTTCTTCTAGGATATTTTGGTTCTTTGTGATTATTAGCACATTTGTTCCTGCAGGATAATGGGACATTGCCCAGAAAATAAGCTCCACTAACATCATGTTCATTCGACCAACTCTGTCCCCTGGAATAGTAAGATCAACGTATATACATATTAGTTAAAAAGGATGTAAAACAAAGAGATAGAAAGATAGTGAGAAAGAGAGAAAAGAGGGGTAAGTAAAGCGTCAAACACCTTTAATTGTTTTGGAAAAAATTCCGGCATTGTAATAGTGGTCAAGCAAATCTTCGGGGATGGTTATATTTTCACCAAAGTAACACTTGATTTTAATCCGCCCTCGATAATTGTCTTTCTCAATAGCTGTTACGATATTCTTTCTATACAAAAGAAGATCATGGATTGAGATATCCTCCGCGTCGAACATAACATACGTGGAGCGCACTGCGATCAGAAGGAATATCAAGACAACTTATATATAAAAAAAACAGATCGTGAAAACAAGAAATTTTGACTATAATCCAACAGGTCGATCAGATGAAATCTAGTCTATGTCTTATTAATCAAATATGAACGAAATTTTATTATGACAAATCGATCGGATGAAATCTAATCATGATATATTATGACAAACAATTACGAGGAAGGGATCGATCTTACACATCTCTTTTCTCTGTGGCTTGGGGAAAAGTCTGTCCATCCTCTCGTCGGTGCCGGTGGACATGATTCGCGACTCTGTGAACAAGAAAATAGGAGAAGCCTCTTCGTCGAAAGTTTCGCTGCGGCTAAGCCTCCTTCGCGTCTATATATATATATATATATTCATCTGAAGGCCCATGTGTTCTATTGGGCCAGGTCCCCAGATATATACCCCCTGTTTGTAAAACAAATACTTGATTTAAAGAAATACTTATATAGCTTGATTATTGAGTTTCTTTCAAAACTAACTTAAAATTTGTAACACATAAATGAGTTTTTTGGAAACTTTTTTTAGGCAAAAAAATTGATAACTATATCTATTAGGCTAATCTCCTTTTTGTACCATTTTTTCCTTTAATAACCTTTAGTATTTTCTTAAATAAATCAAATAAATAGTTTTACAAACAAAAACAAAATTGAAAAATAGTAAATACTGATGAAATACATCTATCCACGTATTTATATATTTTTTCAGTTCTAACATGTTTAAATCACAATTTCATATTTTGCTACGAAAAATTATAATTGACATTCTACGTAGTAGAAAACATAATCCAAATTTTTATTGAATCTACTATGTTTAGAATATGTGTTATACGTAAATAATAGTAATCTAAAAATATTTGGAAAACACATTCCACGCTTAACCTATAGTTCTAAAATCTGTAGAAATCGGAATCGACACATTACTATAAATATAAAACCTGTAGAAATCACAATCTACATACTACTATAAATCTAAAACTAGTAGAAATCGATTTCAAATATGTTTCATGTATTTTACACATAGTAGAATACATATTCAACTGATAAGGATAGTTCTAAAAATTCCGCAAGAGAATATTTGGAAATATTATGTTTCTTTATTTATTAATAAAAAATTGTTTTATTTTTAAACAGAAAATCGATTTTTTATATAAAATCTTTTTTATTTTATATTAAATAGGTAAATCGATTTTAAAATTAGGAAAAATAATCATGATATATTAAATCAATTTTTAAATTTAAAAATGAAAATAGATTTAAAAAATAGAAATTCGATTTTTTAAAAAAGAAACTAGAAAATCGTGATTTATAAAATCAATTTTTAAATTGGAATAATAAAATTAAAAAATCAATTTTAAATTTAAAAATAAAATAAAAAACCAAGTTTAGTTTTTTCGGATTTTAATATATTTTTTAGTTACTTTAGTTAATAATTATATTTTAATATTTAGCAGTTTTTTTAATTGTAGTTTCGATTTTTTTTAATTGAAATTAAGGGTAGTATTGTCATTTTGAAAAACAAATAGCCTAATAAAACATAAATGATTAGCCTAATAGGACAAAGTTATCATTTTTGGCCTAAAAAATATAATTTCCCCTTTTGGCTTTTTACAAAAATGTTTGCCATCTTGATTCTAAAAACTTAATTAATTCATGAAAATGTCATTAATTGACTTTTGGAAATATAATAATTTTACTCATACATCCTCATCTCCGTCCCTTACTTTATAAAAACTAGGAGGTTTTCCGGGCTACGCCGGGATTTTTTCTTATAATGTTAATTTAATTTAGTTTGTATATTTTATTCTAAAAAAATATTTCCTCAGTTTCAAAATAATATTTGTTTTAGACTTTTCATACTTATTAATAAAACATATTAAAAATTAGTTATTAATATATAGCTTTTTGTAATTTTATATTTTCTATATTTATAAACTAATAAGATTTTAAGAAATGCAATTATTTTTTTATAAGGTCACAGTTTTTCAATTTGTTGTCAAAATTTTTATTAAAATATAAAATACATCTTTTTGAAACAATTTTTTTTAGAATATAAATCTTTTTGGAACGGAGGGAGTATCATGTATACTGGAATTGGTTATAGAATTATAAAAATAAAATGTAAATATAAAACTATTTGAAATAATTTGTTGTGTTTTATTGATATTTTTCTATAGGATATTAGTAAGATTAATAGGAAGTTGACTAAATTATTAGTTCAGATCTATATATATTCTTTATCTTGGTTATTTATTTTATGTTAAAATTGTATAACATATAATTAGTACTGTATACATTTTGTTTGGTTTTACAACTATTAAGTTTTTATTTTTGTAGTCTTTAAAGCAAGTACGAACCGACTTATAAAGCAGTTCTTTATTTGTTTCTTAAATTTATCATTTTACCCAAAAACAATTTATCATTTATTTTCTGCTATTTAATTTCTGTCTTTTTTAAGGTTTGTTTTGTGAAGAAAAAAAAAATTGCTTCTTGATTTATTAGCATTGTTTGCTGGACTTTCCAAAGAACTTTTTTTTGTCAACAACTTTCCAAAGAACTAATCCTTTAAAATGCTTTGTTAAATATTTACAGAAGATTTTTTATGAATTTATTGAAAATATAAACACAGACAAAATCTATAAAAATAAGATTTAATTATGCGCAAAGTTAAAGTTAATTGTTTCGCAAATGATAATAACATGACTTCAAGCGTTTATATGCTGAGAGCAACCGACAAACAAATAGGAGATATTTTATCGGAAGATCTTCATACACGCACTATCACATAAAAAAGAAAGTCAAACTGCTTATTGTACAACAGACTTCTCTAAAAAGAGGCAAAAAAAAATCAAAAGCAACTAAATGGGTTCGTTCTTCCATCTTCAATTTTCCAAAAAATTACATTCTTTTTGATGGTTTCACTTCTTGCCAGACTCAGAACATGTGGACAACACTCGTGGATCCTCAACTTTTAGGTATGTGCAACACATTCACATTTCAACTATGTTCACTGAAATGACCCGATCACCAAAGTCCCTTCCATGTATCTCTCCGATGGACTCGTGGATGGCCCTGGCAATCTGCAAAGGTGATAAACTTAAATCCACGTGAATGACCAGCATCTTTTTCGAGCATGATCTATACACAACAGTTCATTCCACAAAAGCTGATTTCCATACCAACTGAGCAGAAGGGCAGTAGTAAAATGACACAAATGCAAAATCTGGAAGTCCATACCAATTTATTCGAAGGTTTACTGTAAAGCACTAACCCTACCTTTTTGTGAAGTAAACTTTCACTCAATTTCTACTTCAGGACATAACAGATTAGGCATCCTAGAAACTTAAGCAGCTTCTAAGCAAGTCTTCAATCCAAAGCAGAGGTAGAAGACAACACTAAAACTTATGCTCAGTCTTAAATGTCAACGAACCTAGTAAATTTTACAGAGTTAATAATACTAACATATTACTGTCACAACCAGAAAGTAATAAATTTTGGAGACTTGAGACTTATTTGTAGAATTTGCCTGATGAGATAAGAGAATAGTATGGATTGAGAAATGGCCACACGTTGTACTTTTCTAGTTTACCAGATGTATAAGAACATTTTGTGGTCTCATATCACTCTGCTCTAGCTCATGCCGCTAATCAACTTCAAGTATTTGTAACTCAAAGAACGGAAGCCGGAAAATCCAACTACAACACCAAATCCCATTGGTATTTCAGGGCAGATATCTCGAGCCACACTTGGGGATAAACTCTGTTAAAAATCAGTCAATGGACCCCAGTAGAGACTTTATAAATGACCAAAACTCAAAACATGAAATATCCATCAGTCAAGAATTATGACCCTGAGAAAGTCTTTTATCTAATCAGAAGCTATGAAGATTGTAAAGGAAACAAATAACACTATATACACATTAATCATAAAAGGATGTACGTACATGTTGCAATAAGTGCTAAAATGGGTTATTAAATTCATCTCTGAAATTGGTGTAAGCTCTGATGCATCATCAAACTCTTCTTTATAAGCCTGTTCGATCATGAACTTTCAAATTAATAAATGAATTCACACCCTAAAGCCTGTCAAGAACCAGGGAACCACTCAAATCAAAGCAAGTCCAAAAAGACTGACTACGGAGGCAACAATAGAAGTATCGTCTAACCTTGGTACTTGGTTTTTCCATAATCCCTTGTGCTTTGCAAGCATAATTTTTTTCCTGATTCCTTTGGATATATGCAAGAAAAAAAACTTGATATGGTTATTTATTAAGCAAAAAGAAGCAAGAAGGTTGTCTCTTAATCAAACACTAACGGAGAGTGTAGAGACATATTTTGAGGGAAGCCTCTTTGATGCACCCATGGTTGAACTAGAAGAGAGTGATGGAGCTGAAGAGAGTGTTGGAGCTGAACTGAAGCTAAGTAGGAGTGACACTGAATTAGGAGCTGATCAGGAGCTAAGTGAGAGTGACATAGAAGATGAAGTAGAAGCAGCTCGGTCCAAAGAAGAGAAGTCCATATCCAAGCCTAAAGGAGTTCCATTTTCCTCAAGCCCATCCGATCAAACTCAAGACCCATTCTACTTGTCTCAAGGTCAAATCACAAGATCTCAAACCAGAAGATTGAGGAATTCAATCTCGATGTTGGTTTACTCCAAACCAAACCAAATCGATGACCAAGACCAAGTCAAGCTCTTTAATCATTCAGTCTTTGGTCTTGCCTAGTTTTCCTTTTCTTTCTCGTAAACTACAAGTCTTAGTCTTTGTTTCTTTCTCAATGTTGTTTCTTTTCTACAAATACATTGTCATCGATTTGAATAAGATTCATTCACGTTTTTAATCAAATCTTTTCTAAACTTGTGAATTCTTTGTTCATCTTTGAATATCGAACTGCTGAGGAGTTCATTCTCCAATTGCAACTTGTCTTTGATCCTTACCTGAGTTCATTCTCTTGATCAAAGACTCATCTATCCATCAATCATCCATCCGCGAGTTCCCATCCACAAAACCATCTATCATCACCCTTTTACCATTCCGCAAACACCCATCAAACCATCAAACCATTGATCCAACCTTCAAAGATCAAGGAAAGTGAACCTTATTACAACCAGGGTTCTATTAGGTGGTATCAGAGCAGATTGAAGGCTCGTGATCTAGGGTTTGTCATAAAAACTCTTTGAATTCTTATCTCTTTCGTTTTTGGGAACCTCGATTGATCTCTCTGTTTCTGTGAAACTTCATTCTCTTATCTATCTATCTAATATTGCGGGGGGGCCAACCAGTTTAAAAAAAAAAAAAAAAAAAGAAAGATCAAAGTATCTGAGAAAGCTGAAGAGAAATCCAGCTAGACTGAAGAGAAATCCAGTCTCTGGTGGTAAAGCTCCCTGCCCATTAAATCCCTTAATACTGTCTATCTTTTTCTTTAGTTGGGGTTGGGGTTTGTTCTCTAAGGCATTGATCTTTGTTTACTGCTGAGCTCTTGGATTCACAAAGAAACTTCACCACAAAGTTGAGAGAAACACTTGAGAGAAATACTTGTGAGGCTTCGGCTATATTCTTGTCTACTAACTCTTCTTGTTGAGCTTCTTATCAGGAAACCATGTCTGCATCAGATCATGAACGAGAAGAATCTCCTACTCGTAGGATTGATAAGTTACAGATGGAATCCTTGATGGCCACTTTGATGAATGTCATAGAAAAGAAATTTGAAACTGAAAGAAACAACTCTGCTACTAACAATGTTTTAGGCTCTTCTTCTCAGGTCAGGAAAGCTGCTAGGGAGAAAAGAAGAGGAAAACAAGTTGATACTGGAGCTGATGTTGAAGATCTTTCCTCTTCTGGTAGGAGTTCTGATGAAAACCGATCAATAAGGACCTTGTCTCAGGGCAGATCACACAGAACAGATCGTCGCAGGCCAGATGATAGTCTTGGTAACATCAAGCTCAGAGTGCCAGTCTTCAGTGGTACCAGCAATCCAGACGATTTCCTTGATTGGGAAAAGAAGATAGAGTTGATCTTTGAATGTCACAACTACTCAGAGTTAAAGAAAGTTAGACTTGCAGCAACTGAGTTCAATGGTTATGCTCTTCACTGGTGGGATCAGATTACTTCAACAAGAAGAAGAACCGGAGAAGCAGCAGTGTCAGGTTGGTTTGAACTCAAGACTCTCATGAGGAAACGATTTGTTCCAAGCCATTACCACAAGGATGTTCATCAGAAACTAAGGAGGCTCACTCAAGGAACTAAGAGTGTGGAGGATTACTACCAAGAGATGGAGACTCTCATGATCAAAGCTTCTGTTGTTGAGGATTCTAATGCAACTATGGCTCGGTTCCAAGCTGGTCTCAACAGAGAATTACAAGATCGATTGGAGCTGCAGGATTATGATGACATCTATGAGCTTCTTCACAAAGCTATCCTCATTGAGCAGCAACAGAAGAGAAAGAACAGCTCCAAGGGTTCATACGGCAACAACTACAGGTCAAGCAAGGATGAGAAAAGCCTAGCTAAACCCAAAGATGAGCCTAAGGTCTTTCAACGTGATGACAAGGGAAAAACACCAACCACAAGGACCAGAGACGTCAAATGCTTCAAATGTCATGGGTTTGGACACTATGCTAATGAGTGTACCAACAAGAAAGTCATGTTGCTCTTGGATAATGGTGAGATTGTTTCGGAGGAAGAAAGGGTAGCTTCGTCTGAAGAAGAGCAAGTAGACTACCCAGTGCGTGGACAACTCCTGGTTACAAGAAGGTCTCTTCAGGTCCAATCCAAACCAGAAGACATTGATCAAAGGGAGAACCTCTTTCATACTCGTTGTACTGTTTATGATAAAGTTTGTAGTTTGATCATAGATGGTGGGAGTTGTACTAATGTTGCTAGTGAATCTCTTGTAGCAAAGCTTGGACTGAAAACAGGAAAGCATCCTAAACCTTACCCACTTCAATGGTTGAATGAAGGAGGCGAGTTGATGGTTACTGAACAAGTAATGGTTCCTATAACCATTGGGAGATACCAGGATGAGATAGTGTGTGAAGTTCTACCTATGGATTCCAGCCACATCCTCTTAGGAAGGCCCTGGCAGTTTGATAAAAGAGCAATCCATGATGGTTTTACAAACCGCCATTCTTTCACCCACCGAGACAAGAAGATTGTTCTAGCTCCTTTATCTCCACAAGAAGTGCATGAGGATCAACTGCAGCTGAAACTCCGACGCCAAGAAGCCAAGAAAGATTCAACTGAATCACAAAAGATGGGGTCTAATCTTATGGCCAAAAACAGTGAGGTTAAGAAAGCTCTCTTTCTTAAACAACCTTTACTTCTCTTTGTTTTTAAAGGTGCACTAACTGCTTCTAACCTTGCACCGGAGCTTCCGAAAGATCTTCAATTCATCTTGCAGGATTATGGTGATGTGTTTCCAGAAGATAGTCCAGCAGGTCTTCCTCCTTTCCGTGGTATTGAACACCAAATAGATCTGGTTCCAGGCGCCTCTCTTCCTAACCGGCCTGCCTATAGGACCAATCCAGATGAGACCAAGGAGCTGCAAAGACAAGTGGATGAACTGATGGAGAAAGGACACATCCGAGAGAGCATGAGTCCATGTGCTGTGCCAGTGCTTTTAGTGCCCAAGAAAGATGGAAGCTGGCGCATGTGTGTTGACTGCAGAGCCATTAACCACATTACTGTGAAGTACAGGTATCCTATCCCTAGACTCGATGATATGTTAGATGAATTGCACGGTTCTTGTGTGTTCTCTAAGATAGATTTGAAAAGTGGTTATCATCAAATTAGGATGAGGGAAGGGGATGAATGGAAAACTGCTTTCAAAACAAAACATGGGTTGTATGAGTGGCTTGTTATGCCATTTGGGCTTACAAATGCACCTAGCACTTTCATGAGATTGATGAATCATGTTCTAAGAGCTTTCATAGGTCATTTTGTTGTAGTTTACTTTGATGATATCCTGATCTACAGCAAAAGTATGATTGAACATGTTAATCATTTGAAAACTGTTTTAGAAGTGCTTAGGAAGGAGTCTCTTTTTGCTAACTTCAAGAAATGTACTTTTGGAGCAGATCACCTTGTGTTTTTAGGCTTTGTTGTTACAGCTCAAGGAATCAAAGTGGATGAAGAAAAGATCAAAGCAATCCGAGAGTGGCCTATTCCAAAGAATGTAAGTGAGGTCCGGAGTTTCCATGGTTTGGCTGGTTTTTACAGGAAATTTGTGAAAGATTTCAGCACCATAGCCGCACCACTCACTGAGGTAATCAAGAAGAATGTGGGTTTTAAATGGGATGATGCACAAGAAGAAGCTTTCCAAACCTTGAAAGGGAAGTTGACTGAAGCTCCTTTACTTGCTTTACCTGATTTTTCTAAGACTTTCGAAATAGAATGTGATGCTTCTGGTGTAGGAATTGGGGCTGTACTGATGCAGGAGAAGAGACCAATTGCTTATTTCAGTGAGAAGCTAGGAGGAGCCATGGCGAATTATCCCACCTATGACAAGGAGCTATACGCTTTGATCAGGGCCCTAGAGACTTGGCAACACTACCTTTGGCCAAAAGAATTCGTGATCCACACTGATCATGAATCACTCAAACATCTTAAAGGGCAGCACAAGCTTAACAAGAGGCACGCCAAATGGGTAGAATTCCTTGAAACTTTTCCTTATGTGATTCATTACAAACAAGGAAAAGAAAATGTGGTAGCTGATGCTTTGTCTAGGAGGTATGCTTTGCTTGCTGCCATGGAAACAAAACTGTTAGGATTTGATCAGATTAAGACTTATTATGCTGATGATCCTGATTTCAAAGTAGTGTTCAAAGATTGTAAAAAGCATGCTAGTGGGAAGTACTTTAGGTCTGATGGGTTTCTTTTCTTTGAGACTCGTCTATGCTTACCTCAGTGTTCTTTGAGAGAATTGTATCTTAGGGAATCTCATGGAGGTGGACTAATGGGACACTTTGGCGTTGATAAGACACTCAGCACCTTGAAGGAACACTTCTACTGGCCAAGCATGAGGAAAGATGTTGAGAAACACTGCAGCCGATGCATAGTTTGCACTCAAGCTAAAGCTAAGAACCGACCTCAAGGTTTGTACACTCCTCTCCCTATTCCTGATGCACCTTGGGTAGACTTATCAATGGATTTTGTGCTTGGATTGCCTAGAACTAAGAGAGGCAGAGATTCGATTTTTGTGGTAGTAGACAGGTTTTCAAAAATGGCACATTTTATTGCTTGCAACAAAACTGATAGTGCTGTTAATGTTGCTGATCTTTTCTTTAGAGAAGTTGTGCGTTTGCATGGAATGCCTAGAACCATTGTGTCTGATAGGGATACTAAGTTCCTTAGTTATTTCTGGAAAACTCTTTGGTCTAGGTTGGGAACTAAGCTTTTGTTTTCTACTACTTGTCACCCTCAGACTGATGGACAAACTGAAGTAGTTAATAGAACTTTGTCATCTCTCTTGCGTACTGTGGTTAAGAAAAATATTAAGTCTTGGGAAGATTGTTTACCTCATGTTGAGTTTGCTTATAATCATTCAGTTCATAGAACCACTAAGCATTCTCCTTTCCAGATTGTGTATGGTTTTAGTCCTTTGACTCCGCTGGATCTTTTGCCTTTGCCCATTAATGAACAGACTAACCTTGATGGAAAGGCCAAGGCCGAGTATGTTGTTTCTTTGCATGAGCAGGTTAAGAAGAACATTGAAGAAAGAACTAAGGCTTATGCAAAGCAAGCTAACAAAAAGAGGCGTGAGCTGATTCTAGAACCAGGAGACTTGGTGTCAATTTACTTGAGAAAAGATAGATTCCCTGCTGAAAGGAAGTCTAAACTTCTACCAAGGACAGATGGACCTTTCAAAGTGCTTGAACGGATCAACAACAATGCTTATAAGATTGATCTTGAAGGGAAGTACACTGTTAGCTCTACTTTCAATATTGCTGATCTGATTCCTTATTATACTGACGAGTTGGTTTCTTATGATGATCTAGATTTGAGGACAAATCCTTTTAAAGGAGGAGGGGATGATGCACCCATGGTTGAGCTAGAAGAGAGTGATGGAGCTGAAGAGAGTGTTGGAGCTGAACTGAAGCTAAGTAGGAGTGACACTGAACCAGGAGCTGATCAGGAGCTGATCAGGAGCTAAGTGAGCGTGACATAGAAGATGAAGTAGAAGCAGCTCGGTCCAAAGAGGAGAAGTCCATATTCAAGCCTAAAGGAGTTCCATTTTCCTCAAGCCCATCCGATCAAACTCAAGACCCATTCTACTTGTCTCAAGGTCCAATCATAAGATCTCAAACCAGAAGATTGAGGAATTCAATCTCGATGTTGGTTTACTCCAAACCAAACCAAATCGATGACCAAGACCAAGTCAAGCTCTTTAATCATTCAGTCTTTGGTCTTGCCTAGTTTTCCTTTTCTTTCTCGTAAACTACAAGTCTTAGTCTTTGTTTCTTTCTCAATGTTGTTTCTTTTCTACAAATACATTGTCATCGATTTGAATAAGATTCATTCACGTTTTTAATCAAATCTTTTCTAAACTTGTGAATCCTTTGTTCATCTTTGAACATCGAACTGCTGAGGAGTTCATTCTCCAATTGCAACTTGTCTTTGATCCTTACCTGAGTTCATTCTCTTGATTAAAGACTCATCTATCCATCAATCATCCATCCGCGAGTTCCCATCCACAAAACCATCTATTATCACCCTTTTACCATTCCGCAAACACCCATCAAACCATCAAACCATTGATCCAACCTTCAAAGATCAGGGAAAGTGAACCTTATTACAACCAGGGTTCTATCACTCTTTGTGGTCTCCAAGCTGGTCTAACCAATCCAAATTGTTGATGCGAAGCTCTATGTTGTGTCAACCTCTAATCTAAATACCAGAGACGTGGTATCCTCACAAAGTTACAAATACATGTGTAAGCAAACTCTTGTGCAGTAGCAAGAACGGAAGTGTTAATGAACAAATATCTTCCCATCGGTTATTTTGGATCTGATTAGAACAAATAAATACAAAATAACCATAAACACTCAAGCAATTCTCAGATCAGCTATTACATTATATATATAAAACCACCCTTAAATCACCTTAGTAGAAACTACTATATGTGATGAACATATACCAAAGCAACCACAACGGTAAATCCTACAGTCTCAGAGGAGACAATCTCAAAACCCTATCAGCAGCAGATCGGCTAATTTTCAGCCAATCTAACACCGTTAGAACACAACTACTGTGGACTTTCTCCCACTGCACTTTCAGACCGTCTCAAGTGTTCCTGTTGAGTAAGTAATACGTCATTATGAGTTCGATAAAGTCAGCCGAAGCAAAAAGGAGCAAAAAGAAAGTCCAAATGTTAAATCTTTAACTACAAAAGACACATCCAAATTATAGAAATACCTTGAGATGAGGCAGATATGTTGGAGCAAAAGAAGAGGTGATGAAACTTTGCATCAGAGTCAGAAATCAATCGGTGTTAGGGAGACTGGTTTAAACTATGATGGAAGGAAAGTTACAGATAAGAACTCATACCTATTCATCAATGAGGAGTCAGCTGGTCCAAGTGAGATGGCGCTGAAATAGACTGCGACTGGAGATTTACCGATGGAAAGCTGAGATTTTGCGGTGGATTTCATGGCAATGGATGTAGCTTCTTTAGAGTAGTTTTGATTTTGGGGTGGATTTAGGTTAAGACATAGAGCTATATATAGGAGAAGGATCAAGGGAGGTGGAAAGAAATATTGAAGAATAGCCTTAAGATCTTTATTAATTGAGACGTAACAGTGAAAAAGATCAGACATGGGAGAAGGTGAAGTGGAAGAGTCGTGGTGGGGGAGATGCGCTCCAAGCTTGAACCCAATCAGGTTTGACGAACAGCAAGGTGACGTAGCTAAATAAAAGGTTTTTATTGGTCGATTTTCCTTGCATATGTGGATAGCTTAAAATGTCTTCCTCAAGTCCTTTTAGTATAGTTTTGATATCATGCTCTTCAATATCACAAACAACCATTAGCAACCAAAATCAAACTCTAATGTACTAAAAAACAATGTGTACTTCTTTTTATCTTGTTTTCTTACATACATAAATAATTTATTGTTATCTTTTCTTATTAAATCCTTAAAAGTCAAAACTTAGGATCTCAAGATTATATTTCAAATAAATTACTTTAGTTTTATTATTTTTGGTCAATAACAAGTGTAGGCCTGGGCATTCGGGTCGTCGGGTCGGGTTCGGGCCGGGTCTTTTCGGGTCCGGGTCTTTCGAGTCTAGGAGTTTAGGACCCGATAGGGTAATTTCAAATTTTTGGTTCCGGGTCGGTTCGGGTCGTACCGGATCCAGGTCGGGTCGGGTCTTATATAGTTGGACCCATTCGGGTAATTAGAATTTATCGGTTTGGTTCTGGGTCGGGTTCGGGTCGGGTTCGGTTCGGGTTCGACATAAAAAATACCTAAAAATACAAAAAAAAATCTGAAAATATTTATATATCCGAAAATATTTAAAATTTTATTTAAAATTTGTGTTTTTATTATATTAAAATGTGTATATATACTAAATTATGCGAGATAGAACGATAATTGGTTGTATCCTAGTGGCTAACCCCCTTGCTCTGTAGACAAATAACCCGTCTTCGACTCCCCCTCAATTAATTTTATATAATTTACATTATTAATTCGGGTACCCGTCGGGTTTTGGGTGCGGTCTGGGTCGGGTCCAAGACCCGTGGGTCCTCTACAACAAGACCCGATAGGGTAATTTGATCGGATCGGTTCCTACCTGGACCGAGTTTTTTCGGGTCGGTTTCGGGTCGGGTCTTCGGGTCTGGGTAAAATGCCCAGGCCTGAACAAGTGAGTATCTTTCATTAAGAAGTTTGATACGTGCTCAAATTACCCTAGAGTAACTATTACTCTCATCAAAATAGGTCAAGTTGTAGTATTTAAGGATTGAATCCACAAGGAGCTACGGCCCACACTAGATCATATTAAACTAAGTTAGGTCAAGATATGAAGACTGTAAATTGTATGTAATCTAAAACAATAAACAAACAATTGTTCAACTGCTTGCACAATATTATAGAACTTAACAGTAAGAATAACCAATCAACGTTTGTTTTTGGGTTATCTATTATTATATCCAAGATCTCCAACTTGTGTTGTCGAATATAAGAAAGCATTGAATGATGTCTTAATAGGAGCATCGGCCGATATGTCTTTCGTCGCGTTGATCGATTACCTATAGGAGCATCGATCGATACTCTTCCAGTAAGCTTTTAGCGCGGGTTGATTTCGTGTTCACTAGGGTTTCTTAACCAGTTCTCGCTATATCTATCAATCCTAGATCAGAGAAGATAGATCAGTGGACAAATCTACTATTCAAGTTCATGTTAGTCAATCCGAAACAAACATTAAGAACAATCTTCTAAGATGAATATTGTTGGGAAAAATACTCAGGTATCATTTTCTCCGAGCTCCAGGCAGGACCTAAATCTCCAGATCCTCGCCACATTGTCCCCCGGATCCTCATTGAAAGGAACTCAGGAAATCAAAACTCAGGAACTACCTCTACACCCAAAAAATGGAAAACTTCTGATACCGAGGAACTTACATATTCCCGAATATGGAAGGACTCCTTTCACTCAAACCGACTAGGATCAGCCCAAGGACGACTATATAAGACAATAAGAAACCCTACAAGAGGGGGACAGTGAGATAAGGGGTAAAGATATCAAACATTGTATTTTCTACTTTACAAAAGGAAAAAGACTTCTTATCATCTTCAATAACATATATAGACTCCGAATCCATATTAAATTTCAAGCTTGTCTTCCTTTCCGTGGTACTCACAATTGACCTACACAAAAATCCCCTAACAGTTTGGCGCTAGAAGTAGGGAAGTAATCCAAACTACGTGATGGTGGCGGTAGACGAGGACGACGAACTATCCAAAGCTACTCAAAGAAAGGTCGAGCCTCCACGCGATCTAGCGATTCGCGGGACCCAGTTCCCCACACGACAAGCCACGAAGAATAAGGTCTCAAGAGTCAACTCGCTTCAGATCCAGAAACACATAGCCCGAGGCCGAAATCGCGCACCCTTCATCAACCCCCGACGGAAGAAGGGCATTATGCAAGAGAGCCGGAATCACTCAGGGTCACGACATAAAAGATAACGATTCCGGCCCCGGAACCAACCAGAATACATCAGACCGATGGTAGCATTAAAACCCTCCACTATCTGCTCATGGCAGAGCTAGACAATCGATGTTATATCCAGCGGTTCAGAATCGTACGACGTATATTCGGCAGCCACTCAGAGAGGCACCCTAGATAATCTTAGAAATCTGGGGGCAATCCAGCCAGAGCATCAAACCCTGAGAACATACAAGATTACTTTCATGGCCAAGGAGTAAGAACAAGTATTTGGTCGTGTCACTCACTGTGGCAAATTGTCTAGTGAAAAGGATCCTGGTGGACAATGATAGTTCCGGCAACATCATCTTCCAAACCGCCTCTCAAGAGTTAGGGCTAAACAAACACGTCCTCACACGGAGAGTGATCCCACTCATCGGATTCAGCGGGGAGATCAAACAGACTTCGGGAGAGATAACCTTACCTATCTACGCGGAGGGAATCAGCATGCCGACCAAGTTCCTGGTCCTCTATTGTTCTTCCTCATACAACATAATCCTATGACGACCCTCCATCCACGACATGGGGACCGTATCTTCAACACTTCATCAATCGATTAAGTTTCCTACACCCTGGAGGATGAAGACAATCAAAGGAGACCAGGTAAATTCCCGCTCGTGCTATGAAGTCACCCTGAAAACTAAGGTCCCATCACAACTGAATAAGGAGGCTCCCGCTTAGCATTCTAAAAAGCTAGAATTTGAAGATGTGGATGACGTGCCTCTAGTCGAAGAGAACACACTAAATACCTCAAGATCGGTTCCAAGCTGGAGGAGGGATTAAGGAAGAGATTGATAGACTTCCTCATGTCTAATTCTGGCTGCTTCGCCTGGTCCCACATCAACATACCATGGATTGATCCATAAGTAATCATGCATAAGTTGCAGGTGGACCCTAGACAGAAGAGAAGGAAGTTCGCCCCTGAAAGGAATGCGATAATAAACGAGGAGATCAAGAATCTTCTCGACGCAAGGTTCATCCGTGAGGTACAATTCCCCGAATGGCTGGCCAAGGTGATAGTAGTAAGGAAGAAGAACGAAAAGTGTCGGGTCTGTATATAATTCACGGATCTAAACAAATCTTGTCCAAAGGACACTTTCCCCTTGCCTCACATCGAAAAACTCGTCGATGCCACAGCAGGACATCAGCTAATGAGCTTTATGGATGCATTCTCCGGTTAGAACCAGATTCTCATGCACCCCGTGTTATGGTATTTTTGTGTAGGGTCGTTTTAGTACTACGGAAACCTAGAAGATTTGTGTGAAAATCAAGAATCGAGGCTAGAAGAGATGTATTATTGAGTCTATGATTCAGGACTACAACGTTGGTGTATAAACCTTGTTCTCAGTCGCCTAAACTCTAATCTCTTAGCCTGTAAAAGTCGATCCCTTGTTCTAGGGTTTGGGCTCCCTTTTATAGTTGTAGATGTCAGCTTCAAGTAGGGCGAACTTTTCCATAATGAAAAAAATGGGTCGGACCTCTAGCAGGGGTCGGTCCGATCGAATGGGTCGGACCTCTAGCAGAGGTCGGTCCCTAGTTTCTTCTTAAGCAGCGGTCTGGAAGTTGAGGGTCTGTCCGGAAGCTAGAGGAAACTAGTGCCTGGATATTTTTTCCAACAGGTTGCCCCTTATTTCTTGTTTTTTTCGTTGGAATCAAGGGATAATTTGTGATCTTTGACCTTGTCTTAACGATTTTCTTCCAGGCTGGAGGACGCTTCACGCCCCTTGATTCTTCATGCCCAGGTTAGGCTAGGACCGTATTGACGGCTGAGGCAATCAAGTAGGATGCGATCCTTATTATCATGATCGTGAGGGTTCTTGGTTATAAAAAAGGAAACGAAGAAATTCCTAGCCGCTGCGTATGATGAGTCATGTCGGCGGATCCCCCTTAAAGGGATTTCAAGAATTTTTCCCAAAAAGGAAATATATGGTATTTTCCCGATTTTCGTCTCTTCCTTTTCTTTGGTGCATCTCCTTGTTTTTCCATTCTCATGACTTATTGGAAAATCCCTCCGGGTGTTGGGATCAAAATCGGTCAAGATGAAATCGATACCCGAAAGTCCTCGGAAAAAACCAAGAGGTGCTCAAAACCTCAAAAAACCAAGAAAACGGATAGCCTAAACGGGTTACCCGAAGAGCACGGGTCTACTCGCCGATGTTTGCGGCCACACCGCGGCCTCGGGCGCCGGCGGTTGCGACACACCGCGCCACCGGGCGCCGGCGGTTGCGCCCACCGCACGGCCACGGGCGCCGGCGGTTGTGCCCACAGCACGGCCACAGGCGCCGGCGGTTGTGCCCACCGCACGGCCCCGGGCGCCGGCGGTTCCACCCATTGCACGGCCCCATGCGCCGGCGGTTGCACCCACCGCACACACCGTGGCCCCGAGCGCCGGCAGTTACGCCCACACCGTGGCCCCAGGCGCCGACAGTTGCGCCCACGCCGTGGCCCCTGGCGCCGGCCGTTGCGCCCACGCCGTGTCCCCGGGGGCCGGCTGTTGCACCCATGCCGTGGTCCTGCGTGCCGTGCTGCGGGTCGTCCAGTGAGTGCGGCCAATTCCTCGTAAATCCATCCCGACTCCGGTCCAATCACATACATTGCATCCTTGCTCAGAGTCACGTAGTACAACTACTTAAAACCGTGAATCTAAAACCCCATCTCGTTTTGATCAGAACGATCAGGAAAGTTACGGAAAAACTCGGAAGGTTCGATTAACGAATGGATTGCAATTCATCGTATAAAACGATTACGGTTATTCTAAAACACCAATCATCTCAACAATACGAGGAATTGAGATTCGTTCCGAAAACCGATACCACGATGAGTACCTTCTCGTAAAATCGTAAAAAACGTCGAAGGTTTAAAGACGGCCGAAAGGACCCAAACGCGGCCAAACGGCCTGCTTACGATTTTTAGAAGATCAAGTTCCAGATAGACATGACGGTTTGTGTTTATCTTTACATAAAAGATAAATTTCAAGTTTCCAAAGATAAATGTCAAGTTTCCCGAAGATAAACGTCAAGTTTCCCGATAAACACTAAGATCGAGGAAAATGGAAAAAGCCCGATTCGCGACAGATTTGGCCCAAGGGGAGATAGACCAACCTAAGGAGGAGTATATAAAGAGAGCTTGGGGAAAGGAGCAGAGGGAGAAAAATTTTCGCATCAACTTAGCACTTAGAGCAATTTAGGCAATATTTCCGTTTTGTTAGCGAGCTACGACTCAACTAGGTTAGAATTAGGCGGCTAGACTAACAAACTTATCGACAGCTCTTGTAGCCGATCTCTTACCTGTTGTTTACGCTCAAACGCGGTTTCGGAAATAAGATCGTTTTTCTCTATCTTTTGTTCTTACGACTTTACTATTTCGAACTACTATTCATATTTACTATTCTGTGTATTTTCTGTCGTATTGATTTGTGTTGTGCGTGGTGATGTTAGAAGTTTTCAAGGCTCTTAAGAAAATGTTGTTGTATAGAAGTAATGTCGAACCAATTCGGAGGGATCTAAAGCACCAAGAATGAAAGTACTTTCTTAATCTAAATGCAATCGAAAGCTTTGATGTTTGTAACAACTAATGATTCTAAGAATGAAACAAAGAGCAATAAAGCAGTAAATGAAATGAATTTCTTGATTATTCTAAAGAAGAACTCACAGGTATAGGAATTAGACCTTGGATGATCAGGTTTCGAACTAAGGATGACAATGATTGATCACTAACAGCCTTAAGACTAGACACGATCCTAAACAAACTCTATGTCTAGATGAATGTTCATTTGCTAACTTATCTCAGACATCAAGTGTTCTTGGCTGAATAACACGGAAGAAATCAATTCTAACATGTTTATTGGCTATGTTAACACCTTTAACAACAAATGAGATACAGCCTGAGATTCAGACTATAAAAATGGATGGTTTGATGAGAGTTTCTGGTCGTTCTGGTGCGGGTTGAAGGAACAGATCGGTAGAGAGAGAAACTGCCGATTTGTACCTGAAATCAAAAGAGATATTTTTTATGAGTTTTCTGGTGAAATAAAATATGAAGAACAGAATGAAACCTATATGAGAAAATGATGAACAGAAACAATATGATTTTTATGGGTTTTTAGATGCAAGAACAAGATGAAATGAAATGATCTAAGAACAATAAAAATGAACAGAAATAAAAGGATAGAAGATGGCGGGTGGATCCTTGTTGCTGGATGTGTATCTCTCTCAACAAGAACAGTGGATGGAGATGGATAGATATGGGATTTGGCTTGCTGGATGTGTATCTCTTTCAAGACAAATCAGTGGATGGAGTGGAGTGAAGAATCGCCACAAGCTTGGTGATGGAGGCTTGATAAGATTCGGCTGCTCTCAAGGATTTCTCACACTAGAAAGACTTAGGGTTTTTATTTGCTGAAGCAAACTGAAAATTTCATAAAAGACTTAACCAATTTTCGTCATCCACAAGGGGCTATATAGCAATCCCCTTAATGGACTCCTCAAAGGTTTAAAAGGCCTAAAAAGGGCCAACTCTCAAACATAAATAAAAGGCTAACAGTTGCCCAAAGTCTTAGCCAAAATAAAATTAAATAAAACAGTAAACCGGTTGCTGATTGAGATTCCTTGACCAAAGCTCATAGTATGCTTGCATGTTGCCTCATTAAAAACCTTACCAAGAAAACCCGGTGGGACAAAACTTGATGAGGAAAAGAGTACAACACATACTACTCCCTTTGATGGTCGGCTAGATCTCTGAACCGGAAGCAAATTGATTTTATGGATTGAGGATTGAGTCTGAACCGAGGTCGGATGTGGAGATGATGAAATCGGCTCGGTTCTGGCCAAATGATCTGAATTGGATTGGACCGGCTGTGTCTTGAACTTCAATTGAACCGGCTGGGTCTTGTATCTTCAATTGGATCATCTTTTCAATCAGTAGCTGGTTCTGGCCGGTTTGCCCATCTTGATCTAGGATTTGTGAGACCGCCTTGGAGAACCCTTCTCTTATCGCCTTGGTTCCACTCCTAGTGGTCGGACCGCGCCTAACTACGGGAACCTCTACTTGGATGGCCTCATCATTTCCTCCCTCTTGAAAAGGTTCTGGCCTCAGAACACCATCATCTGCAAGAAAAGGAGATAAATCAGATACAATGAACGTGTGAGAAATTTTAAACTCACCTGGAAGATCAAGCTTATAAGCATTGTCATTGATCGTTTTCAGAACCCGGAAAGGTCCAGTCCCTCGAGGTGATAGCTTGGACTTCCTCTCTTCAGGGAACCTCTCTGGCTGCATGTGTAGCCACACCAAGTTTAACACCCCCGAACCGTCCTAGACGTAGGTCGACCCAACGGCCAACAATCAAACAAGAACATGACCGACGAACCGACCAACACCAAGGATTGGAGATGAAAGGTCAACCGGCCAACCAACAATCAAACAAGAACATGACTGACCGTCCAACCCAGCACCATGGTCCGGAAGCGCTACATGACGGGTTAGAGACAATCCAGTCATAGTCGCAGATTTTACTCCGCAACCTAGACTGGTTCATCCACTAACTGGTCACGCTAAATCAAGGCGTAAGGCTTTGCAAACCGTAGCGTTGCCGTTAGATCGAGGCCTAAGGCTTTTCAACCCATACGACGACCTAACGTTGTGTTAGACCGGACTAGTCAAATATCAGAGTACTCATGAAGCGCATATAAAACAAATACTTTATTGATTCAAAGAAATATTCATACACTGAATAATTCAAGACTGGGCCCGGCCTAATGCCAAATCGAGTCAACTAAATACAATCTCAAAAATACCGTATACAAAAGGCAAGCAAATCTACACTGGTGGTCCTAACGTCCAGCACCGAGCTATCCAATCTTCCTTACTAAAGAAACCTGCAAAAAGGACAATGGAGTTGGATGAGTAACCTAATGTTACTCAGTGAGCTGGCTACCTCTACCCCAACCTAGAACTAACCCAGACAACCCCAAATAACAATCAATATAGCCTTAGCAAGAAATCTAATCTAAGGCTAAACAAACCGTTACTAAGTTAGACCTAGCATCCTTCCATGATCTAACTTCAAGTAACGGGACCCTGCATGAAAACAAGTCAACAACCAATATCCAATCAACAATCACAACCTACTATCTAATGATCCGGTTAATAAGTTAGACTTGGCCTCCTGCCATAATCTAACTTCAAGTAACAGGAACCTGCAAGCAAATCAATCAACCACAATCACAATAACAAGATACTAATTAACTATGACTCGATCTAACTCGTAACACTGTATATCGGTGTTATGGTGACTTCGTGTTCATCCTCTCTATCGGCAACATCCTAACATCCTACCACAAAGGCCAGAAGAAAGAACTTTCAACCGACTGCGGCCCACAGTCATTCGGGTCACCGCGCGACAGCCCACAGTCCTTCGGGTCACTGCCACGTTACACCGTCGTGTAACACTCAGCCCTAGGCCATGATCCCGTCTATCTGAGTCTTCCCGATCCAGCGAATAAGGGATTTTCTTGAACCCGCTGAATACGAGGGTTAGGAAACACTGATCAACCCCTTACAAGCCTAGTATGGGCGGGTTACGCACATACTGTCGGCATCACACACTCAACACAATAACACAACCTTATCGAGACTCTAGACTCTACCACACTAACAACTAGTACAATTAGTCCAGCCTATATGGCCTAGGACTCTTGGTACTAAACTCTAATAAAATAAACAACAATAACATAACAACACAACCAATTAGTCACTTCCTTACCAAGAGCTGACTAACCTCAATCAAATAACCAAGCAAGAATAGAAAACATGATGCACCCTAGTCCTAGTCAGGTTATTAACTCAGTCTTCATTTCTTTCATCTCAGCTAGCCCGTGCTAAACTGAGTTCGATTCAATAAAATAACCCTAAGGACTCTATCATGCAATAACGTGATCATTATAATCTATATGCAACTCGATCTATCCTAAGTTCCAAGTGGAACTCACACAAAACCAACTCACAGTGTTCTAGCAGCTTGTTGATCGGAGAGAGCCTAGCCAAAACCCAATGCTGATATCTTGAATGGACTGGACTGGACGGATATTGACTTGGACAGAACCTCCCCTTATATTGATCTGGACTGAACTCAACTCGGGCAGAACCTTCCCTAGCTGCTGGACGATTCTTTCGGACTTTCGGCAGAGTATCGAGCTTCAGAACTTCGACTGAACTGAACCCATGGATCTGAACTAACCTTGGACATCACCTCCACTTGATCATCAGCGAATATGCTAGACTTGAACGAATTATTTTTGACAGAGCCTTCCCTCGGCACTCACTCGAAATCGGTAGAGAAACCGATCTCGAAAACTCTCTGAAACTCTCAAATAGCTCGGAAACTCTTGCTTTTTTTATACTTCTCTCTCACGTTTTTAAGTTGCTTTGGACAGGTCTGGATGGTTTGAAATAGCAAGGGGTCGTGGGTATATATAGGATGCAGCAACCAATCAGATCGAAGCCGTGTGGCAGCCCGTGTGTCGCTTCGCATGGCTCCGGACACATGCGTCGCGGCACCTCGTGCTCCACATGTATGATGGCATGACCAGGTTGTCATGCAAGGTGACACCACGCCCTCCAGATGTCTGATCCACGGCCTGGCCTCATGCAGATCGACACCACAGCGCATACATTTCGCTCAACATGCTTCGATCGCAGATATGGCGACATCTCGTGCTTTTGTGTATCAAGCTGCATGTATTGCTTCCATGCATGACGACACCTCGTGCTTTTGTTGACAGATAGGTCATCAGATGATTGACACCACGTCCTGATCCCTTAGATCAAGCCACCTCGAGCTTCTCGGTCGATTTGCGCGATTTCGGCTCTTCTGATGAATTTTCGATCCGCGATCAATCCCGAATATTTTTCTGCTGTCACCCGGATGCTCTGAATATTTTTAATAAACTCCATAAGGATTCTAAACTTGAAGAAAAATATTTCCCATCCTCCGGCTTCCTTGAAAAATCCCGCAATACCGAAATTAGGGTTTTCGCCCAACTTCGGGTTTTCCCGTCATTCTTCAATCCCGTCGTGCTTGCTTCCCGTCCTGCTTGATTCCTATCCTGCTTCCAACATATAATGTCTCCAGAATATTATTTTACTGATACGAAGATTTTTCGAGAAAACTTAAGTTCATTTCTTTCTTTCTAAACATGATTAAGCTTGAATACCTCATGGGTTCAAGAGTAGTCATTGTGATTAGTGAGTAATCCACTTTTGGATTCATGGGTTAGGGAGATTAAGGGTGATTAGGCTTGATCTAAGGTGTTTAGGTGTAGATCCTTCTTAATCCTTGCTAGTAGAGTGTTTTCAATGCTTCTTTGGAGTTGACCTCTCTAAAGTTGAGTCCTAGATATTTCCCATCCACAAGGTGTTCGATGAAATGTCTGAACCAACTCTCCTAAGCTTTTAACATACTCTACCAAAGAGATTTGTTGTTAAAGGTGTTAAGATGGCTATTAGACTTGTTATTAATGATTGCTTCCTCAACATTCAACCAAAGAGATTAGATGCTTGAGTTTTGGAAGCAAATGAGCATTCATCTAGAGATAGAGTTTGTTTAGCCTTGTGTCTAGGTCTAAGGTAGATAGATTGATTGAAAGCTGGCACCTTAGTTTGAGTTTGATCACCCAAGGTCTAAATCCCTTATCCCATGAGTTCTCCCATCTCATAATCAAAGAAAGTCTTTTGCTTTATCGCATTTTTAGTCTTATTTTAGTATAATCTGTCATCATATCTTGATGGCATTTAGCTTAAGCATGGTCTTGCATTCCTAGTGTTTCATGATCTCTTAGAATTGGATTGACATCTTTTATACTTCAACATTTGAATAGGATCTTAGCAAAATCCTGTTATCACATTGGCGCCGTTGCCAACTTCTAAGTTGATTGTGACATTGGGATTTAGTCACTTGCTTGAGACTAAATCATTTTTATTTTCTATTGTGATATTGATTCTTGCCTTCTTTCTCTTTGACTTTTCAGGTGTATGAACTTGAGGAGCAGAGGTTCATCAAGCCTTGTTCCCATTGTTGAAGACATTTCTGCACTTGAGAGGGAGATTATGAGAAGAAGAAGGGAAGAAGAGCAACATGCTCACATTCAGAGGTTGGGGTTTGACATGGAGAACCTGCCTCAAGATAGAGCTGCTGAAGATGGTCAAGGAGCTGCCAACCTTAGACCAAGACATCCACAGCGCCAAGTTAGAGCAATTGGTGCCCATGATCAGCCTAATATCCATGGAAATAGGGCTGGCATTAGAGCACCAGCTGTGGAGAACAACAACTTTGAGATCAAGTCAAGCTTGATCAACATGATCCAAAGCAACAAGTACCACGGGCTTGCTTTGGAAGATCCTCTAGATCACTTGGACAACTGTGATCGGCTGTGTGGCACCATTAAGATCAATGGTGTGTCTGAAGATGCATTGAAGCTTAAGTTGTTTCCATTCTCTTTGGGAAATAAAGCTCACACATGGGAGAAGGGTCTTTCAAGAGATAGCATCCAGACATGGGATGAGTGCAAAGAAGCTTTCTTCACCAAGTTCTTCTCTAACTCAAGAACTGAAAAGCTTCGGAATGAGATTTCAGGATTTCAACAAAGGAATCTTGAAGGTTTTGGTGAAGCATGGGAAAGATTCAACAGCTACATCACTCAATCTCCACATCATGGCTTCAACCAGGAGAGTTTGCTTAGTACTTTCTACAGAGGAGCCTTGCCTAAGTATAGAAGCCAACTTGACACTGCTAGCAATGGCTTTTTCTTGGGCAGAACTGAAGTAGAAGCTTTGGAGCTTGTTGAGAATATGGCCAAGAGTGATTCAGTCTACAATGAGGACAATGATAGAAGTAACAGAGGCAGTGATGGAGAGGATCAGAACACAAGGAAAGAGTTGAAGGCTCTACAAGAAAAAATGGATTTGCTTCTTTCTGATAAAGCCAAGCAAGAAAAGGTGAACTTTGTTGGTGAGCAGAAACAAGAAGAGACAGCTAAGATCAATGAAGTTGATGGGCTAGAAGGACAAGAAGAGTTGTGCTTTGTGAATGCTAATGGGACTTGGTACAAGAAAGAGCCCAACTTTCAGTACAACAACTACCAACAAAGACCCTACTCAAACAACCAGCAAGGTGGCTATCAAGCAAAGCAAAACTACTCTCAAGGCTACAACATAAAAGGGAACCAGTCTACTCAAGCTCAAGGAAGCTCTTCTCAAACTCAGTCTCAAGACACTAATGTGGAATCAATGTTCAAGCAACTCCTTGAGGCTCAATCCAAAAGTGAGAAGAACATGGATTATGAGCTGAGAAACATCCACACAAAGATTGATGGAAGCTACAATGAGCTCAACAACAAGTTCAAAGCTTTGGAGAACCAGTTTGCTTCATTCAGCTCTCAATCAAGCGTCAACAAGGCTCTCTTCCTGGAAAACCTGAGCAAAACCCCAAGGAAGCAATGAAGGCAATCACCTTGAGAAGTGGTCAGGAGTTGCCTCCAAGGATACTCACCAAGGATGGTGGGAAACAAGGTGGGGAGGTTGCCATCAACATTGATGATGAGGTGGTTATTGTTGATGAGAAGGTTGATGAGGAAATTCTGGAAAAGATTGCTGAAGCTAAGGGTAAAGGAAAGGTTGGAGAGGAGAAGAGAACAGTGAAGCAAGGTGAACCTACATCAAAAGATACTTCTTTTGTCCCTCCTCCCTATGAACCTAAGCTACCTTTTCCTGGAAGATTCAAGAAGCAACTATTGGAGAAGTACAAAGCACTCTTTGAGAAGCAGATGAGTGAAGTTCAGATTACAATGCCCATCATAGATGCCTTCATGCTTGTTCCTCAGTATAACAGGTTTTTGAAAGATGATGTGGCTGCTAAGAAGAAGGAAATGGAGGGAATGGTGATTCTTACTTATGAGTGCAGTGCCATCATCAAAAGGTTGACAATCCCTAAGAAGTTAGAGGATCCATAAAGCTTCACTCTACCTTGTGCCATTGGTCCTTTGAGGTTTGAGAGGTGCTTATGTGATTTGGGAGCTAGTGTTAGCCTCATGCCTCTAACTGTAGCCAAGAAGCTTGGATTCAGCCATTACAAGAAGTGCAAACTCTCTTTGGTTCTAGCTGATCGCTCTGTGAAGTTTCCCATTGGTATCCTAGAGGATCTCCCTGTGATGGTGGGAAATTGTGAAATTCCTACTGACTTTGTGGTGCTAGATGTGAGGGGTAAAACTCACACCTAGATTTTAGATCAGGTTTAATGTTTAGGAAAGGTTAGGGAAAGATAATCGCGGGCTGAATCCCGTAAGAACTTGTAGAATGAACTTCGATTTGTATTGATATAGTAGAAATGGGATGGTTACAAAAGGTGATCTTTGATGAATACAAAGATTATAAGAGTGTTACAATAAGAATGTTTTGATGAATGTTGAGTAAAAAATGAGTTCAATCGGATAATCGTGAAAATGAATAAAGGTTGAATAGATCTTCTTTCTTGATTTGCTTTCTCTTTAAATAGCCTCAGGTCCCGCTTGATCGTAGCCAACTGGTTCCCGAGATCCCCTCCGTGATTTGAGGGATTTGTAACAGCTCCCCTTTGACCGGGTCCTGCGCCTATTTATTTGTCCACGAGCTACCTCTTTGACCGGGTCCTGTGCCTGTTTACTTGTCAACGAGCTACCTCTTTTCCTTGACCTCTCTGATGAACATCTCCAGCTCACAGCCTTCGGATCTGACTTAGCTGTTTTTGAAGATTGAATTCATGATGGGCCTTTCGCGGCCCGTTATCATTTCTTATTGTCTATCACTAGCTAAGGGGTCATATTTGGGCCCAACAGTTGCCCCCAGCTTTCGAGATAAGATTCCTTATCTCGGAAGCTAGACCTAGCCCCGAGCATCAATCTTTTTGTTGAGATCTCGAGCAACAGTTATCTTTATTGAAGATTTCTTTTGCTTAATCTGATGGCTACGATTGCGTATGAAAAGGCGCAAGTATCCGACTTCTCGGCCAGCAAGCTTCCCATTCCTCAATTCACAGAGAGTTCAGGTACTTTCGAGATTAACATGTTTAATCTATCCTTTTACGGAGAGTATGGTTCTAACTTAGGTTTGGTGGGCCCTGATTCAGCTCCAGTCGAGACGTCCCAGATGGGCGATGACAAGGAGGCAGATGAGGGAGATCCAGCCAAAGAAGGATGTCGGGATGAGCTCCCATGATAATGATGTCTAAGAGCTGCGGCTCTTTTTGAATTGTAATGTTGCTTTTCATAACTTTTGCCCAATGGGCTTTGTTTACGTTTCGGACTTATAGCCTGAGGAGGCTTTTAAACCTTAGGGTCTTCTGAACCCTCGTTAGCCTGGGGAGGCTTTTAAACCCTTTTATTCAAATTTCGGTTTTGTTTTTCATATTAAGTCATTTGACTTGGTTTGATCGTTTCTTGGATGAGATTGACTTTTGTCAAGTGGAAGTTTCGGTTAGGACATGTATTGTAATTATTATATATGATGTCCAATGACTTATCAGGTCTCGAAGATTTCAAGTGTATTCAATTACGAGGATCCTTAGAAGGAGTTCCTGAAATATTGAGATTAGCTCCGGGTTTTTAGGAACCTGAGCTACTCTGAAGACCTTAGGAGGGGGTTCATGGGAACCTGAATTCGTTTGTGGGATTTAAGACCCGTTGAGACTTGCTTAGGATTTTAAGACCTTCTGAGGTTTGATAAGGATTTTAAGACCTTTGTGATTTGATGAGGATTTTAAGACCTTGGAGATTTGATAAGGATTTTAAGACCTTGGAGATTTGATAAGGATTTTAAGACCTTGGAGATTTGATAAGGATTTTAAGACCTTGGAGATTTGGTAAGGATTTTAAGACCTTGGTTCAGGTTCGTCGAGACCTGATATTGCTTGAAGGATTTTAAGACCTTTTAGATTGTTAAGGATTTTAAGACCTTAGATCCAGGTTTGTAGGGACCTGAGCTAATCCGAAGGATTTTTAGGACCCTAGGTCCATGTTTGCAGGGACCTGTTTGTTAAAGAATTGAGATATCGAGAATAATTTCTTTATTGATAATTGGATACATGGTATCATAGTAATCATACAATTGCTGTATTATAACGATCATACATTTGCTGCATTGGCTATGTGATTTTAATCAGACATATGCCCCCTTTGATTGTGGTGAACGAAGTGTTGAAATGAGGTTGGGGCTGCACTCATGACGGAGTTGCCTACGTACCCAGTCAAGGGATCAAGCCTAACGTAGTTCAGGAATTTTAGGTACCTAATGATAATATCTCTTAAGATTCGTGGCGTTCCACGATCTGATTTCAGGTACCCCGGTTTGCACCTTTCGGAGCTTGTAAACGCCAGGTCGTACCACGTGGATGATCTGGTAGGGACCTTCCCAGTTGGTTCCTAACTTCCCAGCATCTGGTTCCTTGGTTCCTTCGAAAACTTTCCTAAGTATTAGGTCACCTACAGCGAACTGTCGGAGCCTGACTTTGGAATTGTACTGTCGTGCCATTGCTTGCTGATAGTTCTGAATGCGAATCAGGGCTCGGTCCCGTCTTTCCTCGATTAGATCGAGGCTGTCAGTTAGGAGCTGATCTGTCATGACCCAAAACCTGGCCCATCTAAATCCCAGCGAAGCCCAAACCCATTTCCAGAGGCCCATGGTATTTTTCTTTAAAAACCCACTTTTCAACATCAGTTTCTTCTCCATTGCAAACAAAAAAAGGGAGAAAGAAGTTCGAGAGAGAGAGTGAGCTAAGGAAGTGTGATCATTTTGTAGAGAGAGGGTCGCCGGAGCTCGTCGCCGGAGCCACCACGTCCAGTGATCGCGTTCAGTTCACCACCACCGATCATCCCCCTAGGTAACCCCGGAAGCCACATGCATTTTAAGTTTTATTTCGGCCGTTTTAGTAAATCGACCATAACTTCCTAACCGCTGCGTATTTCGTGCATGCAAGACCACCATCGCGTTCCTCTCGACGAGACGAATCCATAGCCACCGAAATCGTCGAAATCGGAGCTCAGACGAAGCCGTACGCGCCTCCGGAAGATCAACCGCGCGCGCGCGCGTGAAACGCACGCGCCACCGTCTCCGACCACCGTTCGCCGGAGCCGCCGCGCCCGGCCGCCGTCAGTTCGCCGCCGGGAGTCCGCCGCCGCGTCGCCACCGCTCCGCCGCCGCCGCCGGTGACTTTTCCGGTAAGCCACCGTCCCTCCGCCGTCGCCGCCGGTGACCTCCGCCGGTGACTCGCCGGTGACTCGGCCACTCGGCCGAGTCGACTCGGTGAGTCAACTCGGTGGCTCGGTCAACCGGTTGGTTTGACTGGTTTAAATTAATTGCGAATCGGTTAGGGTAAACCGGTTGGTTAAAATTAATTAGATTTCGGTTAGGGTAAACCGGTCGATTTAATTAATTAATTAATTTAATTTCGGTTAAGGCTAAACCGGGCGGTCCAATTGAAATCGATTTAGGTCAGAGTAAACCGGTCGGTTAGGCTTAATTGATTTCTGGTCAAGGTTTGACCGGGTTGACCTTTGACCAGCGGGTTGACTTTTCCTTTGACACCCGTTTTCACCCGTTCGAAGGGCGTTCTGACTCGGAATTTCGATCTGATTTCAGATTTGGAGTCTATTTGAGCAGCTGGAGTTCATAGACATCACTTCTCTTCATTTGCTAAGGTGAGGGCTTCTCCGTTAAATCCCGAACTAGTTTAGTACTGCCATTATGAAAAGTTTAGTTTCGAAACATGATCCATCTCTGTGAATCTAGTCTGTTTGCGAGTCTTGTTTGATTATTATTGATATTGATTGTTAAACCGGAATTAGGTTAATAGAGGATTCAACGGTTGTGTGAATTAATTGATGCTGAGCACGGTTATATATGTATATACATAGTTATGAGTAGGGACTATGTGATGGGCGTGAGTTCGGAGATGTCCGAGATTCGACGCTACGGTGTGATATGGGCGTGAGTTCAGAGACGTTTGAGCTTCGACGCTACTGTTTGGGGCGTGGTGCAGAGACGTTTGCATTCGACGCTACGGTGGGCGGGGGTACAGAGACAGACTGTACTAGCGACGCTTCGAGTATATATTTATATCCTTATAAGGAAATGCGTGGTGCAGAGATTAGCTGTGTGCTATTAGCGCATTATTTGTTGTTATGTGTGGTGTACTAGACGCCGTGTTTGTTTCATGCTAGAGCTAAGCCTACATAGTTGTAGTGCTATGAACTGAGTCAGTGGTTTGCGGTTTAGCATCCCATACCTCACTGAGCGACTCCCCTGTTGCTCACCCCTCTTTCTTTCCCCTTTCAGGTGAGACCGATGAGCAGGAGTGATCATATCGGACTAGTGCTACTATTTGGGCTCGTGGGCTTTATCGTTTTATCGCTTTATCTTTTATCGTTATTGGGCCTTTAGGCCTTCGGACTTCTATCGTTTACGCTACTTCCTATTTTCAGACCTTCGGACTTATGTTGTTATTTATATTTCGGATGTTTATTTTCGGATTTGACTTTATGGTATTGTATTTGACTTTATGATATGACGTGGATTTTATTATCTGTATTATTATTATTTCCGCTGCGCTATTATTTTATCGTTACTTTATCTCGAATTATTTTAACATATTCGCCAGACGCGGTCGCGTCAGTTTTTGGTATCAGAGCCGTGTTCCGTCCCGGCTCCGACCCGGGATGGCGATCTTTGGAGACTCGGTTTTTATTCGGTTTTAATCGGTTTTCAAATGTTTATGGGGATGTGGGGATTTTAAAAATAAAATAAAATAGCACTTTTCCGTTTGATATCACTCCTTTAATTGTTGGATTTAGTAAGAAGTTAACTCGTTTGCCTTAATTTCAGATGCCGCCGAGGAGAGCTACCCGTGCTCAGATCGCTAGAGATGCTAGAGAGGCTCAGGATGAGCATGTTCAGCCTGCAGTTCCGCAGCCCGAGGTTCCTCAGGTTGACCAGGAGGCTATGAGACAGATGGTTCAGGATGCTGCTAGACAGGCTGCTCAGGAAGCAGTTCAGCAGATTGCTCAGGAGACAGCCAGGCAAGCGCTCAAGAGGCTGCCCGAGTAGCTGCTCAGGAAGTTGCTCGACAGATGGCTGCAGCTCAGCAGGTTCCGCAGGGTCCTCAGATTCATATGCAGCAGGTTCCGCCAGTTCAGGTTCAGCAAGATCATCAGGCTCCAGCTCAGCAGGCTCCAGCTCAGCAGGCTCCAGCTCAGCATGCCCCAGCGCCACAGTATCCGCAGGTTCCTATTCAGCCAGTTCCAGGTGTCTTTCAGGTTCCGCCGCCGCCACCCATCATTCCAATGCATGTGCCCGAGGTTGATGAAACATTTATCAGGGTGTTGTCACAGATGAAGTATGTGAACTTGGAGCATTTCAGTGGTACCACGGACCCTACACTTGCTCACGATTGGAGGCACAGTTTGGATAAGTGTTTGAACACTATCTCATGCCCACCAAGGCACAAGCTTAGGATTGCAGAGTTGTATTTACGCGGAGATGCAGCAGTGTGGTGGGATGGAGTGCGAGTGATGCACCACGGCGAGATGACTTATGAGGATTTCTTGTATGCATTCAACAAGAAGTATTTTCCAAGAGAAGCTTTGGATGAGAAGAAGAACGACTTTGAGAGTTTGAGGCAGGGTGGAAAGTCTGTCAGAGAGTATGAGCATGAGTTTCGCCAGCTTCACCGATTTGCGGGTAATGGTATGGATGAGGAGGATCTTATCAGGAGGTTCTTAAAAGGGATGCGAGTAGAACTTCACGGTAGGTGCAGTATGGTCACTATACCAGTTTGGAGGATCTGGTAGAGAAGGCCGTTGTGCAAGAGAAATGTATTGCAGCGGAGCAGAAGTTCAACAAGGCAGCTCAGCCTAAGACCGGAGGGACTTCTGGGTCGCAGAAGAGGACCTTGGATCAGTCAGGCATCCAGTGCTTTCATTGCGGAAGTTTGGACATAAGAGTAGGGTTTGTCGAAGCAGGCTAGCCGGTGCCCGTGTTGCACCGCCAGTAGCAGTGGCAGCAGCCCCAACAGTGGCAGTTGGGAACTGCTTTGGCTGTAACCAGCCGGGTCACATGATCAGGGATTGCCCGAGGAGGGGCAATGCAGCGCTTCCACCACCACCGAAGCGTCTAGCCATCGCTCCACGTGTGTTTACAGTTGGAGATGCCCAGGGAGCCGAGCCGATAGCGGGTATGCATCTTATTCATACTTGTTGTGTTTGAATATTTTGGTTTGTGGTTATCATGTGTAGTTAGTAAAAATCTTGTGTAGGATTGGTTTCGGTTGGAGGTGAGTCAGCTCACACCTTATTCGACTCGGGAGCTTCTCACAGTTTTGTGAGTCCGCGTTTGGTCAAGTCTTGGTCTTTCCGGGGTGTCTTCGAACCTAAGGCTAAGCAGATTCAAACTGCCGGCACCGAGAGATTGGGAGATTGGAGTTCATCGTGATGTGCCAGTTATGCTTGGAGGAGTTGATTTGCTCGGAGACTTGACAGAGATGGAGATGAGCTTCTACGACGTCATACTTGGGATGGATTGGTTGACGCGACATCGAGTTGTATTAGATTGCCCGGAGGCAAGAGTTAATATCCCGAGAGCAGAAGGGAAATCACATTTGAAGGAATCCAGTCACACCAAGGAATTCCTATTATCTCTATGTTGCGTGCGGAAGAATTATTGGAGAGTGGAGCAGAGGGGTTTTTGGCGACCATTTCAATGGTTAATGATGAGGATCAGCAGGAGTTGCATGATATTTCCCGTGTTGCTGAGTACGAGGATGTTTTTGAGGCCTTAAAAGGGCCACCGCCAGCTAGAAGTGATGTTCTTACGATCGAGGTGGAACCAGGGGCAGCACCGGTTTCACGAGCTCCTTACCGTTTAGCTCCCACAGAGATGGCTGAGTTAAGGAAGCAGTTGGAGGAACTATTAGATAAAGGTTTTATCAGGCCGAGCACTTCACCGTGGGGAGCACCAGTTTTGTTTGTGAAGAAGAAGGATGGAAGTTTTAGACTTTGTATCGACTACAGAGGTTGAACAAAGTCACCATCAAAAATAAGTATCCACTTCCGCGTATCGATGAGTTGTTGGATCAGTTGCAAGGAGCTTCATGGTTTTCTAAGATTGATTTAGCATCAGGATACCATCAGATTGCCATAGCAGAGGGAGATGTAAGGAAGACGGCTTTCCGCACACGTTATGGACACTATGAGTTTGTTGTGATGCCATTTGGGTTGACGAACGCACCGGCAGCATTCATGAAGCTAATGAATGATGTGTTTCATGTTTCCGTTTTGAGGAAAGTCGTTAGAGAGCCAGAGCTCATTTTGCAGCAGCCACCAAGTGATCTTGGCAAAGATTTATGTGCGTCGTGTACGCCAGTGGAGATTTTGGATCGCCAAATGAAAACAGATAAGGGAATGATGACCATGTTGGTCAAGGTTCGTTGGGAGAGAGACGGGATCAAGAGGAGACATGGGAGCCCGAGCTACAGATGAGGATTGACCATCCAGAGTTGTTTCAGGATGTTATGGAACAGTCAGTTGCTGACTCGAATTCGGGGTCGAATTCCTTATTAGTGGGGGAGAGTTGTCATGACCCAAAACCTGGCCATCTAAATCCCAGCGAAGCCCAAACCCATTTCCAGAGGCCCATGGTATTTTTCTTTAAAAACCACTTTTCAACATCATTCTTCTCCATTGCAAACAAAAAAAAGGGGAGAAGAAGTTCGAGAGAGAGAGTGAGCTAAGGAAGTGTGATCATTTTGTAGAGAGAGGGTCGCCGGAGCTCGTCGCCGGAGCCACCACGTCCAGTGATCGCGTTCAGTTCACCACCACCGATCATCCCCTAGGTAACCCCCGGAAGCCACATGCATTTTAAGTTTTATTTCGGCCGTTTTAGTAAATCGACCATAACTTCCTAACCGCTGCGTATTTCGTGCATGCAAGACCACCATCGCGTTCTCTCGACGAGACGAATCCATAGCCACCGAAATCGTCGAAATCGGAGCTCAGACGAAGCCGTACGCGCCTCCGGAAGATCAACCCGCGCGCGCGCGTGAAACGCACGCGCCACCGTCTCCGACCACCGTTCGCCGGAGCCGCCGCGCCCGGCCGCCGTCAGTTCGCCGCCGGGAGTCCGCCGCCGCGTCGCCACCGCTCCGCCGCCGCCGCCGGTGACTTTTCCGGTAAGCCACCGTCCCTCCGCCGTCGCCGCGGTGACCTCCGCCGGTGACTCGCCGGTGACTCGGCCACTCGGCCGAGTCGACTCGGTGAGTCAACTCGGTGACTCGGTCAACCGGGTTGGTTTGACTGGTTTAAATTAATTGCGAATCGGTTAGGGTAAACCGGTTGGTTAAAATTAATTAGATTTCGGTTAGGGTAAACCGGTCGATTTAATTAATTAATTAATTTAATTTCGGTTAAGGCTAAACCGGGCGGTCCAATTGAAATCGATTTAGGTCAGAGTAAACCGGTCGGTTAGGCTTTAATGATTTCTGGTCAAGGTTTGACCGGGTTGACCTTTGACCAGCGGGTTGACTTTTCCTTGACACCCGTTTTCACCCGTTCGAAGGGCGTTCTGACTCGGAATTTCGATCTGATTTTCAGATTTGGAGTCTATTTGAGCAGCTGGAGTTCATAGACATCACTTCTCTTCATTTGCTAAGGTGAGGGCTTCTCCGTTAATCACCGAACTAGTTTAGACTGCCATTATGAAAAGTTTAGTTTCGAAACATGATCCGTCTCTGTGAATCTAGTCTGTTTGCGAGTCTTGTTTGATTATTATGATATTGATTGTTAAACCGGAATTAGGTTAATAGAGGATTCAACGGTTGTGTGAATTAATTGATGCTGAGCACGGTTATATATATGTATATACATAGTTATGAGTAGGGACTATGTGATGGGCGTGAGTTCGGAGATGTCCGAGATTCGACGCTACGGTGTGATATGGGCGTGAGTTCAGAGACGTTTGAGCTTCGACGCTACTGTTTGGGGCGTGGTGCAGAGACGTTTGCATTCGACGCTACGGTGGGCGGGGGTACAGAGACAGACTGTACTAGCGACGCTTCGAGTATATATTTATATCCTTATAAGGAAATGCGTGGTGCAGAGATTAGCTGTGTGCTATTAGCGCATTATTTGTTGTTATGTGTGGGTGTACTAGACGCCGTGTTTGTTTTCATGCTAGAGCTAAGCCTACATAGTTGTAGTGCTATGAACTGAGTCAGTGGTTTGCGGTTTAGCATCCCATACCTCACTGAGCGACTCCCCTGTTGCTCACCCCTCTTTCTTTCCCCTTTCAGGTGAGACCGATGGCAGGAGTGATCATATCGGACTAGTGCTACTATTTGGGCTCGTGGGCTTTATCGTTTTTATCGCTATCTTTTATCGTTATTGGGCCTTTAGGCCTTCGGACTTCTATCGTTTACGCTACTTCCTATTTTCAGACCTTCGGACTTATGTTGTTATTTATATTTCGGATGTTTATTTTCGGATTTTGACTTTATGGTATGTATTTGACTTTATGATATGACGTGGATTTTATATCTGTATTATTATTATTTCCGCTGCGCTATTATTTTATCGTTACTTTATCTCGAATTATTTTAACATATTCGCCAGACGCGGTCGCGTCATGATCATTAGCTGCGGGATTGGACGTGCAGAGTTCCCGGCGGAGGCTACCAGCAATGGTTTCAGCTGGAACGACAACTTCCATCCCATATGCTAAGGAAAAGGAGTTTCTTCTGTAGCTTTTCGTGGGGTGGTTCGACATGCCCAAAGTACTTCAAGTAACTTTTCTGACCAGAGTTCCTTCTGGGTTCCGAGGCGTTTCTTGAGGTTTGCTAATACTGATTTATTAGCAGCCTCCGCCTGTCCGTTTCCTTGAGGTCGGCGAGGTGATGAGAAGGTCAGCGCGAATATTCCACTTGTCACAAAATATTTTGAAATCGTGGGATATGATTGTCCTCCATTGTCAGTTACGATTTCGTATGGGACGCCGTGTCTACACACGATTTCTTTCCACCACAATTGCTCGACCTCGACCCTGGTTATCTATTGGAAAGCTTCAGCCTCTATCCATTTCGTGAAGTAGTCTGTTAGGACTAGAAGAAGCGTAGCTTCTTCTTTCCACTTCCTGATGCTACTAGTGGTCCCACGATATCCATGGACCATCTCATAAATGGATAAGGGGCGGATATGTTGGATAGCTTTTCCGCAGGTTGGTGTATAATTGGTGCATGCCTCTGGCATTTGTCGCATGAAGAGGAATAGGCCTCGCAATCTGCAATAATGGTAGGCCAGAAATATCCTTGTCTTTTGATTCTGATGGCTAGAGCTCTTCCTCCAGAGTGGTTCCCGCAGGAACCATCGTGCATTTCCTTCATGAGTCTCATAGCAACGAGGCCATGGACGCATTTTAGGTAAGGTCCGGAAATGCTTCGTTTGAGGAGGATAGATTCAGTTACGCAATATCTCGCGCTTAATGCTCTTGAGCTTTCGAGCCTCCCATTTATTGGGTGGAGTCTTTCCTTCTAGGATGTATTGCGTGATTGGAATTCTCCAATCCTCTCTCCCTACAACTTTGTTATGAAGAGACGAGGGAGGTTCCTGTTCAGGACCTGGTGTTATGGTGCCCCCGGAGGTATTGGTAGGATTGGGTTCCAGGAGTCTGAATTCTGAGGAATACCTCCAGATGAATTTTGGAGAGCTGAACGGCTTCTGGTTTTGACTCTGCAGACGAGTGGGTCTGAGTTGGTGCCCCGGGGTATTCTTGAGATCAGGCTCCAGGGAGTCTGAATTTCGAGGAATACTTCCGTGATTTGGATTGTGTTCCCAGAGGTATGCTTTTTAGAGCTGCATATTCTGGGTTTTGGGAACCAATGTTGTGAAAACTTGGGTAGCTACCGTTTCAGGGCAGGTACCCTCGGGTTGTTCTGTTAGTTTGCTCTCTTTCTCAGCTTTAGTAGCTATGTCGATGCTTGGTTTTCGATTCCTTCTACGGGTATGATACGTTTTACGAGGGGGTCTGACGTGGAAGCTAAAGCAGCCAACGCATCTGCTGAGGAGTTCTCTCCTCGTGGGATCCTTGTTAGCTCGAATTTGTCGAACTGTCTGGTGAGGTTCTGGACGGCTTCGAGATATGCCCCCATTCTTTCGTCCTCATTTCATATTCTCCGTGAAACTGGCTAGCTACTAGCTGTGAGTCACTATAAGCGTTTAGTTCTCGAATTCCGAGACTTAGGGCGAGTTTCAACCCTGCGATTAGTGCTTCATATTCAGCTTCGTTGTTTGAGGCGCTGAATCCGAGCCTATATGACTCAACGGTTTCTCCTGCTGAAGAAGTTAGCCTTAGACCGACGCCAGGAGCCCTGTTTTGACGAGGCTCCGTCGACATACAGGCTCCACTTCGGAGATTCCATTTCGGAGTCTAATTGCTCGGATGCTAGTTCAATGACAAAGTCGGCAAGGACCTGAGCTTTCGCTGCTGCTCGAGGTCTAACTCAATATCGTATTCACTGAGCTCTATGGCCCATTTGGCCAACCGCCCGGACTGGCTAGGGCTGTGCAATATCATTCGTAATGGTTGTGAGGTCATTACGACGATTGAATGCGACTGGAAGTAAAGGTCGCAGCTTTTCTACCAGCTGTTACGACTGCTAGAGCTAGCTTTTCCATTGCAGGGTACCTTGTTTCGCATCTATCAAACTTTTACTGGTGTAATAGACAGGTCTTTGTTCGTTTTGTTCCTCTCGTACCAGAATGCCGTTAACTGCAGCAGTCGACACAGCGAGGTACAGGTACAATGGCTCTCCTACTACTGGTTTAGATAGGATCGGAGGTTCGGAGAGGTAAGCTTTCAATTGCTTGAAGGCTTCCTCGCATTTCTCGTCCCATAAAACTTCTTATTATTTCTTAGAAGCTTGTAGAACGGAGACACTTATCGGTGGACTTGGATATGAATCGATTTAATGCCGGGATTCGTCCAGTCAATCTCTGTACCTCTCTAGTTGTCCTAGGTGACGGACATTTCTAAGAAGGTTGCTATCTGCTGCGGATTGGCTTCAATGCCTCTTTCGGTACGAGGAGCCTAGGACTCGCCCGAGGGTACCCCAAAGGTACATTTAGTAGGATTGAGCTTCATATCGTACTGTTAAGGATATCGAAGCATTCTCTTAAATGGGCGATATGGTCTTCTCCAGCTGAGGACTTGACTAGCATATCGTCAATATAGACCTCCATGGTTTTTCCAAGTTGCCCAGCAAACATCTTATTTACTAGCCTCTGGTAGGTAGCTCCGCATTCTTTAATCCGAATGGCATAACCTTGTAACAATAGGTTCCTCATTCGGTTATGAATGCAGTTTTCTCCTGGTCATCAGGATCCATCATGATTTGGTTGTATCCTGAGAAGGCATCCATAAAGGATAGGAGTCGATGGCCAGCTGTTGCTTCAACCAGGCGGTCGATGTGAGGTAACGGGAAGCTGTCTTTAGGACAAGCTTTGTTCAGGTCTGTGAAGTCTACACAATTTCTCCATTTCCCGTTTTTTCTTCTTTACCACTACTGGGTTGGCTAACCAGTCGGGGTAATGTACTTCTCGAATGGACCCAGCTTTCGTAAGTCGGTCAACTCTCATCGTTAACAGCTTGAGCCTTCTCGAGGCCTAGCTTTGCGACGCTTTTGTTTGATCGGTTTTGAAAGTAGGGTCTACTTTTGCTTATGGGTGGTGACGTTCGGATCTATGCCTTTCATGTCGCTGGTGGACCATGCAAAGGTTTTGACATTGCTTTTCAGAAATCAATGAGCTCCTTTTGTTTCAGGGAGGTAGCTCGGATCCGATGCTCACCTGTCTTTCAGGATCTGAGTCATCAATGCAAACTTTTTCAGTGAGGTTCTGGGGGGACCTCGGATATTTTGTTGCATTTCGCGACCCTCCTGGATCTGTAATTGCTATTGGGGGGATTTTTTGAGGATTTCGAATCCTCCCAATAGCAGATCCTGGTATCTTCTGGCTACCGTGTATGGTAGCTATCCCTTCGGGTGTTGGGAATTTTACGCATTGATGGTACGTTGAGGCTACTGCCTTCATTTTGTGAATCCAGGGTCTTCCCAGGATCGCATGGAACGGGAAAGGTCTGTCGATGACTACTAAGTTGGTCATTTTCATTATTCCGCCAGCTATGACTGGGAGCTTGATAGTTCCCAATGAGGTAGCTGTTTCTCCGGAGAAGCCTACGAGGTTAGCTTTTTGGCCATAATTTCTAGTCGTCTATTTCCATCCCTTTTAGGGTGTTATAGAAAATGAGGTCGACGGAGCTTCCTGTGTCTATCATGAGCTTAGGGACCTCGTATCCTGCGATGTTCAGTGTGACGATCAACGCATCATCGTGAGGTCTGTCAAGGTTTGAGGTCTCGCTCTCCCAGAAAGAAATCTTAGTATTGGATTCAGGGTTAGGAGGTTTAGGTCCAGTGTTAGACACAGCCTTCCGCACATGATTCTTAATGGAATTGATGGAGTCTTGACATATGTCTGATCCTCCAAGGATACAGTCCACCTCGAGTCGGGGCTCGATTGAGGGGACGGTTTGCTCAAGAGAGCTTCGACTTGTAAACTTTTTCCTTGGGGGAATTTCCCAAGAATCATGTCGACTCTTTTCTTGGGAGCTGGAGGTGGCGAATCGGTCTCCTTTTCAGGTGACCTCTCGCATTTCGGGGAAGTGTCCCTGGAACCTCTTTTCTGATAAGGTGATGGCTTTTTAAGGTCCACGCCCTTTATTTCTCCGGCTGCGAATTTAGCTGCCAGCTGACGTTGGAGGTCCCAACATTCTTCGGTTGAGTGTGCCCTTCGCGATCGTGATAAGAGCAACGTTTGCCTTTATCAAAGCCTTTTGACCAGGGAGTTTTGTTTGCTGCTGCAACAGGTTTCTCTTCCTTGTCTTCCTCGATTGCGTAGGGAATGTTCTCCTGAGTCTGATTATTTCGGGGGTTACCTTTTTGTGGTCCCTTAGTCTCAGAGGATTCACCTTTCGAGTGATTCTGAGGTTCTTATGGAGTTTATCCAGTGCAGCTGTCTCTCCTCCTCCAGAGTAATATATTTGGTGGCTCTATGGAAGAGCGTCGTCGATAGTTGGAGTAGTATTGAGTGTTAGCTCTGACCAGAATTTCGATTTATAGATCAGACCTCTCCTAA
>NW_026615471.1:0-58591 GCF_000801105.2 Raphanus sativus | reverse complement strand
CTATTCTAGATTAGCCTGTTCGGACATATGGCAATATCTTCATGATTCTTATCAAACCAGGATGAACCACGATCTAGAAAGAAGCTTTATTGGGAACCACTAATCAGTGGAGAATAACCAGGAAGTTGAATAAGTCTCATAGAGTTGTGATTAAGAAGATATCCCACTTTCTATCCAGATGATTCCAGATTGACCTGTTCGGAAGATATGGCCATATCTTCATGATTCTTATCAAACCAGGATGAACCACGATCTAAGAAGCTTTATTTGGAACCACTAATCAGTGGAGAATAACCAGGAAGTTGAATAAATCTCATAAGAGTTGTGAGTAAGAAGATATCCCACTTTCTATCCAGATGATTCCAGATTAGCCTGTTCGGACATATGGCCATATCTTCATGATTCTTATCAAACCAGGATGAACCACGATCTAAGAAGCTTTATTGGAACCACTAATCAGTGGAGAATAACCAGGAAGTTGAATAAATCTCATAGGAGTTGTGAGTAAGAAGATATCCCACTTTCTATCCAGATGATTCCAGATTAGCCTGTTCGGACATATGGCAATATCTTCATGATTCTTATCAAACCAGGATGAACCACGATCTAAGAAGCTTTATTTGGAACCACTAATCAGTGGAGAATAACCAGGAAGTTGAATAAATCTCATAGGAGTTGTGAGTAAGAAGATATCCCACTTTCTATCCAGATGATTCCAGATTAGCCTGTTCGGACATATGGCAATATCTTCATGATTCTTATCAAACCAGGATGAACCACGATCTAAGAAGCTTTATTTGGAACCACTAATCAGTGGAGAATAACCAGGAAGTTGAATAAATCTCATAGGAGTTGTGAGTAAGAAGATATCCCACTTTCTATCCAGATGATTCCAGATTAGCCTGTTCGGACATATGGCAATATCTTCATGATTCTTATCAAACCAGGATGAACCACGATCTAAGAAGCTTTATTTGGAACCACTAATCAGTGGAGAATAACCAGGAAGTTGAATAAATCTCATAGGAGTTGTGAGTAAGAAGATATCCCACTTTCTATCCAGATGATTCCAGATTAGCCTGTTCGGACATATGGCAATATCTTCATGATTCTTATCAAACCAGGATGAACCACGATCTAAGAAGCTTTATTTGGAACCACTAATCAGTGGAGAATAACCAGGAAGTTGAATAAATCTCATAGGAGTTGTGAGTAAGAAGATATCCCACTTTCTATCCAGATGATTCCAGATTAGCCTGTTCGGACATATGGCAATATCTTCATGATTCTTATCAAACCAGGATGAACCACGATCTAAGAAGCTTTATTTGGAACCACTAATCAGTGGAGAATAACCAGGAAGTTGAATAAATCTCATAAGGAGTTGTGAGTAAGAAGATATCCCACCTTCTATCCAGATGATTCCAGATTAGCCTGTTCGGACATATGGCAATATCTTCATGATTCTTATCAAACCAGGATGAACCACGATCTAAGAAGCTTTATTTGGAACCACTAATCAGTGGAGAATAACCAGGAAGTTGAATAAATCTCATAGGAGTTGTGAGTAAGAAGATATCCCACTTTCTATCCAGATGATTCCAGATTAGCCTGTTCGGACATATGGCAATATCTTCATGATTCTTATCAAACCAGGATGAACCACGATCTAAGAAGCTTTATTTGGAACCACTAATCAGTGGAGAATAACCAGGAAGTTGAATAAATCTCATAGGAGTTGTGAGTAAGAAGATATCCCACTTTCTATCCAGATGATTCCAGATTAGCCTGTTCGGACATATGGCAATATCTTCATGATTCTTATCAAACCAGGATGAACCACGATCTAAGAAGCTTTATTTGGAACCACTAATCAGTGGAGAATAACCAGGAAGTTGAATAAATCTCATAGGAGTTGTGAGTAAGAAGATATCCCACTTTCTATCCAGATGATTCCAGATTAGCCTGTTCGGACATATGGCAATATCTTCATGATTCTTATCAAACCAGGATGAACCACGATCTAAGAAGCTTTATTTGGAACCACTAATCAGTGGAGAATAACCAGGAAGTTGAATAAATCTCATAGGAGTTGTGAGTAAGAAGATATCCCACTTTCTATCCAGATGATTCCAGATTAGCCTGTTCGGACATATGGCAATATCTTCATGATTCTTATCAAACCAGGATGAACCACGATCTAAGAAGCTTTATTTGGAACCACTAATCAGTGGAGAATAACCAGGAAGTTGAATAAATCTCATAGGAGTTGTGAGTAAGAAGATATCCCACTTTCTATCCAGATGATTCCAGATTAGCCTGTTCGGACATATGGCAATATCTTCATGATTCTTATCAAACCAGGATGAACCACGATCTAAGAAGCTTTATTTGGAACCACTAATCAGTGGAGAATAACCAGGAAGTTGAATAAATCTCATAGGAGTTGTGAGTAAGAAGATATCCCACTTTCTATCCAGATGATTCCAGATTAGCCTGTTCGGACATATGGCAATATCTTCATGATTCTTATCAAACCAGGATGAACCACGATCTAAGAAGCTTTATTTGGAACCACTAATCAGTGGAGAATAACCAGGAAGTTGAATAAATCTCATAGGAGTTGTGAGTAAGAAGATATCCCACTTTCTATCCAGATGATTCCAGATTAGCCTGTTCGGACATATGGCAATATCTTCATGATTCTTATCAAACCAGGATGAACCACGATCTAAGAAGCTTTATTTGGAACCACTAATCAGTGGAGAATAACCAGGAAGTTGAATAAATCTCATAGGAGTTGTGAGTAAGAAGATATCCCACTTTCTATCCAGATGATTCCAGATTAGCCTGTTCGGACATATGGCAATATCTTCATGATTCTTATCAAACCAGGATGAACCACGATCTAAGAAGCTTTATTTGGAACCACTAATCAGTGGAGAATAACCAGGAAGTTGAATAAATCTCATAGGAGTTGTGAGTAAGAAGATATCCCACTTTCTATCCAGATGATTCCAGATTAGCCTGTTCGGACATATGGCAATATCTTCATGATTCTTATCAAACCAGGATGAACCACGATCTAAGAAGCTTTATTTGGAACCACTAATCAGTGGAGAATAACCAGGAAGTTGAATAAATCTCATAGGAGTTGTGAGTAAGAAGATATCCCACTTTCTATCCAGATGATTCCAGATTAGCCTGTTCGGACATATGCCATTATCTTCATGATTCTTATCAAACCAGGATGAACCACGATCTAAGAAGCTTTATTTGGAACCACTAATCAGTGGAGAATAACCAGGAAGTTGAATAAATCTCATAGGAGTTGTGAGTAAGAAGATATCCCACTTTCTATCCAGATGATTCCAGATTAGCCTGTTCGGACATATGGCAATATCTTCATGATTCTTATCAAACCAGGATGAACCACGATCTAAGAAGCTTTATTTGGAACCACTAATCAGTGGAGAATAACCAGGAAGTTGAATAAATCTCATAGGAGTTGTGAGTAAGAAGATATCCCACTTTCTATCCAGATGATTCCAGATTAGCCTGTTCGGACATATGGCAATATCTTCATGATTCTTATCAAACCAGGATGAACCACGATCTAAGAAGCTTTATTTGGAACCACTAATCAGTGGAGAATAACCAGGAAGTTGAATAAATCTCATAGGAGTTGTGAGTAAGAAGATATCCCACTTTCTATCCAGATGATTCCAGATTAGCCTGTTCGGACATATGGCAATATCTTCATGATTCTTATCAAACCAGGATGAACCACGATCTAAGAAGCTTTATTTGGAACCACTAATCAGTGGAGAATAACCAGGAAGTTGAATAAATCTCATAAGGAGTTGTGAGTAAGAAGATATCCCACTTTCTATCCAGATGATTCCAGATTAGCCTGTTCGGACATATGGCAATATCTTCATGATTCTTATCAAACCAGGATGAACCACGATCTAAGAAGCTTTATTTGGAACCACTAATCAGTGGAGAATAACCAGGAAGTTGAATAAATCTCATAGGAGTTGTGAGTAAGAAGATATCCCACTTTCTATCCAGATGATTCCAGATTAGCCTGTTCGGACATATGGCAATATCTTCATGATTCTTATCAAACCAGGATGAACCACGATCTAAGAAGCTTTATTTGGAACCACTAATCAGTGGAGAATAACCAGGAAGTTGAATAAATCTCATAGGAGTTGTGATAAGAAGATATCCCACTTTCTATCCAGATGATTCCAGATTAGCCTGTTCGGACATATGCCATTATCTTCATGATATTATTTTTAGTAATCTGAGAGTTTATGAAAGGTTGAAAGAGATTAAGAGACTAAGAGAATCAAAGATTGGTGAAATAGATTTCTAGATGTAATAGTAACCTGAGACTAAGAGAGAAAGAGACTCAAAACTTGCTTAGTTTATTAATGAGGGATGATTACAAATATATAGTCTAGAGATAACAAGGGTTTGCGCAAGATAAAGAGGTCATGACACTATTCTAAGCATGTAGAGTCAAGGAGAGCTTAGGCGCCTGATTTGAATACTTGGTCCATATGCTTCACATGCTTTAGCATCTTGACTAGATGCTCTTTGCCTTTCCAGCCTTTGCCAGCCTGTCAGGCGCGCCTCAACCTTATCTTAAACGGTCACAAGCTTCCTCTCTTAACCCTCTTTTGGTTAAGAGTATCCGAGATCCACTTCACCTCTTCTCTTCTCCATTTACATTTACCTCAGTAACTTCTCTTTTACCACAGTAACTTAAAGTTACTGTAATAGTAACTTCCCAAATAGTAACTTGAACTCTTTCTCCTCTTCTCCTTTCCATGTTAATCTCTTCTCTATCTCATGAATATCATCACCTCATCTCAACACTCCCCCTCAAGCTTGACCATATGGAACAAGTCAAGCTTGGAAAGCCATGAGATCTTCCTCATTAAAAACCTCACCAAGGAAAACCCATTGGGACAAAACCTTGATGAGGGAAAAAGAGTGAAGACCTCATAGCTAAGGGGATCAGCTCCTCTTGCTCAAATCAATGAGGCCCAACCTGATATGGATGGACTCCATTGTCTTCTGTCTCGCAGCCTTGGTGAACACATCAGCCAACTGATCTTCACTTCTTGTGTAGCATGGTAAGATCACTCCAAGCACAATCATCTGCCTGACCTTGTGACAATCAACCTCTATGTGCTTGGTCCTCTCATGGAACACTGAGTTGGATGCAATGTGAATAGCTGCTTGGTTATCACAATGCATGGTCATTGGTGTAGCTTGATCAATCTCTAGGTGCTTCAGAATCCCCTTGATCCATACAAGCTCATTGGTTAGCTTCAGCATGGCTCTGTACTCGGCTTCAGCACTAGAACATGAGACCACCTTCTGCTTCTTACTCTTCCAAGTAACCAAGTTCCCACCAATGAAAGTACAGTAGCCAGTGGTTGATCTTCTATCAGCTCTATCTCCTGCCCAATCAGCATCACAATAGCCCACCACTTCTGTACTCTTGTTGCAACCCATCCAAACTCCAAGACCTTGTGTACCATTCAGATACATCAATAGTCTTTCCACCATGCGCCAGTGATGCTCCTTTGGAGCTTGCATATGCTGGCTTACCTGATTCACAGCAAAACATATATCAGGCCGAGTGATTGTCAAATAGATTAACTTACCAACAAGCTTTCTATAAAGCTTTGGATCATGGAAGAGCTTGCTATCTTCAATCTCCCCCTCACGTGGGACCTTGTACCCATCCTCCATAGGCATCTTAGCCACCTTGCCTCCATATGCACCTGCATCTTTCAAGAGATCAAGTGTATATTTCCTTTGAGAGATAAACAATCCTTCCTTGGCTCTACACAACTCAATACCAAGGAAGTACTTCATCTCTCCTAAGTCTTTAATGTCAAAAACAGATTTGAGAAACTCCTTAGTTGCCTTGATACCTGTTTTATCAGAACCAGTAATGATAATATCATCTACATACACAAGGATTACAATGATACCTGAGGGTGTAACCAATGTGAAGAGAGTATGATCAAGTTCTGACTTCCTGAAGCCTCTACCATTCAAGGTTGTGCTCAATTTGTGGTACCAAGCTCTAGGAGATTGCTTGAGGCCATAGATTGCTTTCTTTAGTCTCAAGACATTTCCCTTCTTCACTAGATGCTCAAGACCAGGTGGTGGCAACATATACACTTCATCCTCTAGTTCTCCTTGTAGAAAAGCATTCTTGACATCCATTTGCCAAAGATCCCACTCAAGGTTCACTGCCAATGATAAGACTACTCGGATGGTGTGAAGCTTGGCCACTGGTGCAAATGTATCAATGTAGTCTTCTCCATATGTTTGAGTGAACCCTCTTGCCACCAGTCTTGTCTTGCGCCTATCTATCTTCCCATTTGGAAGATACTTGATAGTAAAGATCCATCTACTAGACACAGCCCTCTTGCCTTTTGGTAAAGCACTCTCATACCATGTATCATTCTTGATCATGGCATCTGCTTCAGCATTGACTGAGTCTCTCCATTCTTGTATAAGCATTGCTTCTTCATAGCTTCTTGGAACATAACTCTCATCCAAGCTTACTTGAAAAGCACAATGCTCTTCTGGATATTGAGCAAAGGAGCACACAGCCTGAGAAGGATGCTCCACAGCCTGGGCATTGTAGTACACTCTCGTGTTTACCCAGTTGGAAGCATCCCTCTTGACCCTTGTACTCCTTCTCAAAGCTGGTGGTGAGACATCTTGTGATACTGGCTCGGCTTGCTCTTGTTGCTCTTGTTCTTGTACACTGTCTTGTACACTCTCACCAGATGCTTCACCACTCTCTTCACTAGTTACTGGCTGACTCTCTTCAGTTCCATTACTAGCTTCCACACCTTGGTCATGAGAACCACCCGAGCTCTCATCTCCACTTGAACCACTTGAACTCTCTCCCCCCACATGATCAAGGTTGGAAGTTGTTTGACCCACTGCTTGATCTCTTGGTGGTGTTCTTGTTGTTGATTCCCGAGGCTGATCTTGGGACATGTGGATTCCAAGACCCTCTAAGATGGTTCTCAATGTAGAAGCTCTATCTGAGGTAAGATCCTTCAAATCTTCCTGATTCTGCTCCTCATAGTAACCCCTTTCTTCTATAAACTTCACTTCTCTTGATACTAACACTCTTCTTGTGTCAGGATCATAGCACTTGTAACCCTTTTGTGAGGATGAATATCCCACAAACATTGCCTTCACACTTCTAGCTTCTAGCTTGTTTCTCATTTCACTAGGCACCATCACATAGCACAAACATCCAAACACTCTCATATGCTCCAAGGTAGGTTTGTATTGGTTTAATACCTCAAATGGAGCCTGCCCTTTCAAGACCAGTGTAGGAGTTCGGTTGATCAGATAGCATGCTGTAGTCACAGCATCACTCCAAAACCTCTTAGGCACTTTAGACTGAAGCATCAGTGTCCTTGCCACCTCCATGAGATGTCTATTCTTCCTTTCAGCTACACCATTCTGTTGTGGTGTATAGGGACAACTCGTTTGATGCAAGATTCCATGAGTGGATAGGTGTTGCTTGAATGCATTGCCAGTGTACTCTCCTCCATTATCAGACCTGAAAATCTTAATCTTGGCATGATATTGGTTAGTCACATAAGCTTGAAAATTTTTAAATGCATCAAGCACCCTATCTTTGGTTGGAATGAGTGTTAGCCAGGTGTATTTGGATTTTTCATCAATAAAAGAGACATAATACTTATGAGAATCTCTAGACAAGCAAGGAGCAGTCCAAACATCAGAATGAATAAGATCAAAACATTTCTCATAAACAGTAGAAGAGTTTGGAAAGACAGTTTTACAATGCTTGCCTAAAATACAAGCTTCACAATCATTATTCTCAAAAGAAACACCTGGCAACATCAGTTTAAAAGCCTTATTATGAGGGTGTCCTAGTCTAGCATGCCACAATGCATTTTTACTCAAACCAGAAGCAGAAATAGTAGTAAACGAGCAGCTATAATTTGAAACAGGAGCAAGATCTTCAAGCAAATACAAGTCACCCTTGGTCACTCCTTTTCCAATCATCTTGCTGCTTTTAATATCCTGAAACTTCACATCATCAGGGCTAAAGATAACATTACATTGCAAATCAGTAGCACATCTCTTAACAGATAAAAGATTTGAAGCAAAATCAGGCATATAAAGAGCTTGAGACTCTTTATCAAACAGCTTGAGACTTCCTATTCCTTTAATAGGAATCCTATCACCATTAGCAATCATCACATGACCAGAATGAGGGAGAATGTTCTTAATCAACTTAGTGTCACTTATCATGTGATGAGATGCACCAGAATCAACTATCAATGGCTTTGATGCACAAGATTTAGCAATGAGAGCAAGGATGCTAGAAGGCTTGAAAGAATGAGTATGATCAGTCCTAGCAAGACTAGCAATACTAGAAACAATGCTATCAATGCTACTCATTTTCACAGGATTATCTACCATCCTAGCACCAAAAGAATAACCAAAGTCATTACCAAAGTTACCATGATCCTTGAAGTGTTTTATGATTGCATCAAGGTCGGATTTCTTGATGTAATCATCACAAGGGTTGCTGCGGATAGTAGGAGCACCAGAATAGGCCACCAGGGACTTGCCATCACCACCAGTATCCTGCATAGCCACTTCCTTACCCTTGCTAGTACCAGCTCCACTCGATCCTCCACTTGAGCTCTCGGACATGTGAGCCCTTGCTTCCTTGTCCTTCATGAACTTAGCTGGCTTCAAGTGCGGATGGAGTATCCAGCAGCTACTCTTCTTATGCCCATGCTTCTTACAGTGATCACAATTGCCATTGAACTTCTCATACTTCCCTTGTACTGCCTTGTTAGCTTGGTAACCCTCTCCTGGTTCATCTTGACTCGCTTGGTTAGCAAGTGACATCTCTCCCTTCTTCCCAAATAGTCCAATAGAGCCTTGCTCTTTTTGAATCCGGGAACACACTTCCTCAAGGTCTGGCAGATCATCTTCTCTTAGCAACTTCAGTATCAAACCATTGTATGCCGGGTTCAGAGTGAGAAGCAAACCAAAGACCTTGTCTTGCTCTCTTCTCTTGTTGAGCTCATCAGCATCTAGAGTACTTGGTCTCAACATTTCCAGCTCGGACCAGAGTGATCTGAACCTTCCCAAGTGTTTAGTGAACTCCATATCCTCTTGTACAAGCAGATTGATAGCTTGCTTGATCTCAAACACTCGGCTTAGGTTTGATGTGTTGCCATACACCTTCTTCAGGGTATCCCACAGCTCCTTGGCTGTTTCACAGTAGCTATATGCTTCCAGTATAGCTGGCTCAAGTGATGCATGGAGAACTGACATCACCAACATGTCTTCTTGTTCCCACTTCTCAAGCGCATCACTTGAGGTTTCTTCTCCCTCTTTTCCTTGAGTAAGAAGCTTTGGAGGATCTCCTGGTATGATATGCTTCCAGAGACCCTTGCATCCAACTGTGGTTCTCACCATCCGAGACCACACCAAGTAGTTGCTTCCCTTGAAGCAAACCGCAACCTTCATATTGTTGTATCCACCACCTTCCATCTTGAAAGCCGACACCTTTAGACTTCAACTAATACTTCCTGAGCTTGTAATCACCTGAAACAATACTCAACAATCCCAGACTTGTACTCACAACTCCACACACGAGAGAAATGAACAAGCTTTCAAGTTACCCGCAAGAACACAACACAAGAACACTAGTTTCTCTTTGGATCTTCACTACGGAATCACCAAAGAGCTCAAAGATCTTAGAGTCTATCCGCGAATCTGACTAAAAACACTACCTTTCCTTGGATCTTCACTAAGGAATCACCAAAGAAACTAAAAGTGTTTAACAAGTAACCGCAAGAACACACCAAGAACACAAACCTCTCTTTGGATCTTCACTAGGAATCACCAAAGAGTCTTCTCGAACTCAGATTGTCTTCAACCTGGCTCTGATACCATATTATTTTTAGTAATCTGAGTAGTTATGAAGGGTTGAAAGAGATTAAGAGGCTAAGAGAATCAGAGATTGGTGAGAAAGATTTCCAGATGTAATAGTGTATAGTAAACTCGAGACTAAGAGAGAAAGAGACTCAAGAATTGCTTAGATTAATAATCAGAGTGTTTACAAATATATATATGGAGAGGTTAACAAGGGTTTGCGACAAGGATAAGGAGTCTAAGCACTATTCTAAGCATGTGGAGTCAAGACTGGTTTAGGCGCCTCTTTTGAATACTTGGACCATATGCTTCACATGCTTGATACCTTTAGCATCTTGACCAGATGCTCTTTGCCATTCCAGCCTTGTCCAGCCTGTCATGGCGAGCCTCAACCTGATCTTTAAACGGTCACAAGCTTCCTCTCTTAACCCTCCTTTTGGTTAAGAGTATCCGACATCCTTTTCACCTCTTCTCTTCTCCATTTACCTCAGTAACTTCTTTTCACCACAGTAACTAAAAGTTACTGTAATAGTAACTTCCAAATAGTAACTCAAGATCATTCTTCTCCTCTTCTCTCCATGTTAACCTCCTTTCTCAACACTTCATCTCAACAAAGAGTATATATAGAGAGAAGTAAGACAAGGGTTTGCGCAGAAGCTAAAGAGAAAACACTATGCTAAGCATGTGAGGTCAACATGGCAAGGCTGGCTGGTTTTAAATGAAAGGCTGAGAGAGCTCACATGCTTTGGACCTTTACAGCCTGTCCAAAGCTGTCTATGCTCGCCTCTCTTCCTCCACACAGACCACAACGGTCTGATCACTATTCATAGACTCTTCCTTAGTCCAAAGCACTTGCCATCTCTTCTCACCATCAAGGTAACTTCCTTTTACCTTTAACTGAGCAGTAACTTTTATTTTACTGTGGTAAATAAAAGTTACTGTAATAGTGCCATCTCCAAATCTGCTTAACTCTTCTTCTCTTCTCTTCTTAGCATCTCATCTCAACACTCCCCCTCAAGCTTGACCATGTGAAACAAGTCAAGCTTGGAAGGACCATGAGATCTCCCTCGTTAAAACCTCATTAAGGAAAACCCATCGGGACAAAACCTTAATGAGGAAAGAGTAGAGATCACATGATCAGGAGAGTGTATAAGCTAGTGCTTAGGCGAAAGATCAATGAGCCCCAATCTGATATGAATGGACTCCATTGTCTTTTGCCTTGCTGCCTTTGTGAACACATCAGCCAACTGATCCTCACTTCTAGTGTAACAAGGCAGAATTACCCCAAGTATCATCATCTGCCTCACCTTGTGACAATCCACCTCAATGTGTTTGGTTCTTTCATGGAACACTGAGTTAGAGGCTATATGGATGGCTGCTTGATTATCACAGTGCATCACCATTGGAGTTGCTTGCTCAATCTCCAAATGCTTCAGAATCCCCTTGATCCATACTAGCTCGTTAGTGAGCTTAAGCATAGCTCTATACTCAGCCTCAGCACTAGAACAAGACACCACCTTCTGCTTCTTGCTCTTCCATGTGACAAGATTACCTCCAATGAATGTACAATAGCCGGTTGTTGATCTTCTGTCTGCTCGGTCTCCAGCCCAATCCGCATCACAGTAGCCTACAACCTCAGTACTCTTGTTACATCCCATCCAAACTCCAAGACCAGTCGTTCCATTCAGATACATCAAGATCCTTTCCACCATTCTCCAATGATGCTCCTTAGGAACTTGCATGTGCTGACTCACTTGATTCACCGCAAAGCACACATCAGGTCTTGTGATGGTAAGGTAGATCAGTTTCCCCACTATCTTCCTGTATAGCTTAGGATCATGAAATGGCTTGCTATCCTCAATCTCCCCCTCACGTGGAACCTTGTAACCATCCTCCATTGGCATCTTTGCTGTCTTTCCCCCATATGCATCAGCTCCTTTCAAGAGATCAATCACATACTTCCTTTGAGACAGAAACAACCCTTCCTTTGATCTGCATATCTCAATCCCAAGAAAGTATTTCATTTCTCCCAAGTCTTTGATCTCAAAACTTGCTTTAAGATACTCCTTTGTAGCCTTGATGCCTTCCTTATCACTTCCGGTGATGATGATATCATCAACATAGACAAGCAACACAATAATGCCTGATGGAGTGGTTAAGGTAAAGAGAGTGTGATCCAATTCTGACTTCCTGAATCCTCTCCCATTCAGTGTAGTACTTAGCTTATTGTACCACGCCCTTGGAGACTGCTTAAGACCATAGATAGCTTTCTTTAACCTCAGCACATTGCCCTTCTTGACTAGATGTTCAAGACCTGGTGGTGGATGCATATACACCTCATCTTCCAATTCTCCTTGAAGAAATGCATTCTTCACATCCATCTGCCACAAATCCCACTCAAGATTCACAGCTAGAGACAATACAATCCTGATAGTATGAAGTTTAGCCACTGGTGCAAAGGTCTCCACATAGTCCTCACCATATGTCTGAGTAAATCCTCTTGCCACCAGCCTAGACTTGCGCCTCTCTATTCTCCCATCAGGATAGAACTTGATTGTGAACACCCATTTACTAGTCACTGCCTTCTTCCCTTTAGGTAGCTCACTCTCATACCAAGTTTCATTTTTAATCATAGCTCCAGACTCATCAGCCACTGATTCTCTCCACTCTTTTATAGCTACAGCTTCCTCATAAGTTCTTGGGATGTAACACTCATCCAAGCTTACTGTGAAAGCTACATGTTCATCCGGGAACTCTGCAAAGGAACACACGGCTTGAGATGGATGCTCCACAGCCTGGGCATTGTAGTACACCCTTGTGTTTACCCAGTTGGAGGAATCTCTCTTCACCCTAGTGCTTCTCCTTAACTCTTGCACTTGTTCCTCTTCTTGTGGCTCTTGTTCACCACTCTCATTTGATCCACCAGAATCTTCTCCCCAATCTTCACTAGATTGAGTATCTGAACCAGTAGAAGTATCTTCTCTTTGCTCATCTTCACTAGATTGAGCACCACTCTCTACTCCAGCAGTCGCCTCTTGATCATGTTGTTGACTTGAATCTCCTTGATTTTGAGATTCAGTTCCATTCCCCCTCTCATGATCAAGAGGAGTTGTTCTCACAGCTTCACCATGCTGGTTGGAAGATTCTCTTCTTCCAGAACTAGGATCCAGGGATACTCCTATCCCTAACCTTTCCAACATCACTCTCAGTGTTGTTGCCCTATCAGATGGAGCTTGAGACAAATCCTTCAAATTCTCCCACTCCTTTTCTTCATAATACCCTTTTGTTTCAACAAACCTCACTTCTCTAGACACCATCACTCTCTTTTCATCAGGATCATAACACTTATAACCCTTTTGTGTGTTGGAGTATCCAATGAACATAGCCTTTGTACTCTTGGCTTCCAACTTGTTCCTCAGCTCTCCTGGAGTCATCACATAGCACACACATCCAAATACCCTTAGATGATCAATGAAAGGCTTCTTCTTATTCAACACCTCAAATGGAGACACATCCTTCAGAATCCTTGTTGGGACCCGGTTGATAAGATAGCAAGCAGTTTGCACAGCATCTCCCCAAAATTTCTTTGGGACATTTGCATGAAACATCATTGACCTTGCAACCTCCATTAAGTGCCTATTCTTCCTCTCAGCTACACCATTCTGCTGTGGTGTATAAGGACAACTAGTCTGGTGCACAATCCCATGCTTGGCTAGATGGCTCTTGAATGCATTGCTGATGTATTCACCTCCATTGTCTGACCTCAATATCTTCACCGAGGCATTGTATTGATTGGATACATATGCCTGGAAGTTCATAAACGCCTCCAACACCCTGTCCTTAGATGGAAGCAATGTCAGCCAAGTATACTTTGACTTCTCATCAATGAAAGTTACAAAGTACTTCTGGCTATCTCTAGACATGCATGGAGCAGTCCACACATCCGAGTGAACTAGATCAAAGCAATGCTCATAGGTTGTCTCTGAAGTTGGGAACACTGTCCTACAATGCTTCCCTAGAATGCATGCTTCACACTCCAAGTGGTTGAATGACATTTTAGGCATTACCAATCCAATAGCACGAGCGTGTGGATGTCCTAGCCTTGCATGCCAAATCATGTTGTCCACTTTCTCAACAGCACTGCTCAAACACATAGGATTAGGAAACTCCTTGGTCACAAGTAGATGGTATAGCTGATTCTTGCTATCACCTCTACCAATGACTCTTCCAGTCTTTAAGTCTTGAAACTCCACTTCTTCTGGCCTGAATACTACTTGACAACCTAGATCAACCGTTGCTCTCTTCACTGATAGCAAGTTTGATTCAAACCGAGGCATGTAGAATGCATTAGTCTCCTTGTTGGTGCGTCCCTTATAAGCTAGGAAGCTAGGATCTCTTGGATGGTATGGTTAAGAGGGTGATCAGGGAGGTTACTAACACTCCTTGGTCGATGGACTTCTCTTCAGAGCAGTGGAAGGCTCCAAAGATGTATAGCTACTCTCTAGACGCAGGATAACCCTGTGTAGTGTCTGAGATGGATCACAGTAGATTACTCTACCCTAGATGAAGGTTCAATGTTCTTAGGCTGAACAGAGAAAGCACAGAAGCAAGCAAGCAATTTGCTTAAGGTTTTTCTTTGATAAAATTGTCTAAGTTTCAACCAAAAGCGGCTACAAGCTTATAAAGCCAAAATATGTCGCCAAAATAAAACCCAAGACCTAACCAGAATGGTTTGATCTAATCCTAAACGAAATTGGTTTAGAATCCTAATTAAAATTGGTTTAAAATCCTAATCCTAACCCAAATTGGTTTAAATCAATTACATAATTGAAACACATTAAACCAACATGCTGGCCCTTCTTTTCCCACGGTTTCTCCCTCTTCCTTAGGCCTCACGAGTTTGGCTAAGTGTTGAATGACCTCCTGATGTGCTTTGGCTCTAGCTCTGGTCGTTGGTCCAGTCCAGAATGTGACTGGATGCTGTTGCTCCTCCTGCTTCTCTGAACTTGAGATACTCATCTCCTGGTTAGATGCACCTTTATCCCCTAGTACAGGTTCAATTAGCTCATCCTCCTCTGAGTCTCCTTCCTCCATCAGCTCCCCATCAGTATCACTCAGCTCCTCATCAGTAAGCTGCTCATCCATGGTCGTACCATCCCCTCCTCCTTTAAAAGGATTTGACCTCAAATCCAGCTCATCTGCAACATAAGGAATTAAATCAGAAACATTAAAAGTGGAGCTAATTGTATACTTCCCTTGGAGATCAATCTGATAAGCATTGTTATTGATTCTTCTCAACACTTTGAATGGACCATCCAGGCGCTTCATCAGCTTAGACTTCCTCTCACGAGGAAACCTTTCTTTCCTCAAAAGAATCCACACAAGATCTCCTGGTTCCAGCACCAACTCCTTGCGCCCCTTGTTCTTCTTGCGTGCATACACCTTGGTTTGAGCCTCAATGTTCTTCTTTACCTGTTCATGCAAAGATCTAACAAACTCGGCCTTTTGATTGCCATCAAGGTTAGCTTGTTCTTTAAAAGGTAAAGCACACAAATCTAAAGGAGATAATGGATTGAATCCATACACAACCTGAAAAGGAGTTAGCTTAGTGGCAGAGTGCATTGACCTATTGTAAGCAAATTCTACATGAGGCAAACAGTCTTCCCAAGTCCTAATGTTCTTACTGATAATGGCACGCAGCAAAGCAGATAAAGTTCTATTGACTGCCTCAGTTTGTCCATCAGTTTGGGGATGACAAGTAGTAGAAAATAGCAATCTAGTTCCTAGTTTTCCCCACAAGGTTTTCCAAAAGTGACTCAGGAACTTGGTATCTCTATCTGACACTATTGTCCTAGGCATTCCATGCAACCTAACTACATCTCTAAAGAATAGTTCAGCTACCATGATTGCATCATCAGTTTTATGACAAGGAATAAAATGTGCCATCTTAGAGAACCTGTCAACAACCACAAAGATACTATCTCTACCTCTCTTTGTCCTAGGCAAGCCTAACACAAAATCCATAGAAATATCAACCCATGGATGTTCAGGAATGGGCAGGGGAGTATACAAACCTGTCGGCTGCACCTTTGACTTTGCCTGCTTGCATGTCACACACTTAGAGCATACCTTCTCCACGTCCCTCTTCATCCCTGGCCAGTAGAAGTGGTCCTGAAGGGTGGCGAGTGTCTTTGCAATCCCAAAATGGCCCATTAGACCACCTCCATGAGCTTCCCTGACATATAACTCCCTCAAAGTACCACAAGGAATGCATAGGCGGTTATCATATAAAAGAAACCCTTTAAGCTGATAGTACTTGCCACTGGCATGTTTCTCAGTTTCCACATATACTTCCTTAAAGTCAGGATCATCAGCATAACAAGTTTTAAGGTGTTCAAATCCCAAGAGTTTGGTTTCCATAGAGGATAAGAGAGCATACCTTCTGGAGAGTGCATCAGCAACTACATTCTCCTTACCTTGTTTGTAGTGGATGACATATGGAAAAGTTTCAATGAATTCAACCCACCTGGCGTGCCTCCTGTTGAGTTTCTGTTGCCCTTTGAGGTGTTTAAGAGACTCATGATCTGTATGGATCACAAACTCCTTTGGCCAGAGGTAATGCTGCCACATCTGTAGAGCTCTCACCAGTGCATACAGTTCCTTATCATAAGTGGGATAGTTCAATGCAGCACCACTCAGTTTCTCACTGAAATAAGCAATGGGTCTCTTCTCCTGCATCAGCACAGCCCCAATACCTACTCCTGAAGCATCACACTCTATTTCAAAAGTTTTAAGAAAGTTAGGCAACACAAGTAAAGGAGCAGTGGTTAGTCTTTCTTTCAACAATTGAAATGCCTCTTCCTGGTCAGAACCCCAAGTAAACCCCACACTCTTCTTGATAACCTCAGTCAATGGAGCAGCAATGGTACTAAAGTCTCTCACAAACCGCCGGTAAAACCCAGCAAGTCCATGAAAACTCCTGACCTCTCCAACAGACTTAGGCGTGGGCCAGCTCTTGATGGCTTTCACCTTCTCTTCATCAACTTTCAGGCCCTGAGAAGTCACAACAAAACCTAAAAAGACAAGGTTATCTGTCCCAAAGGAACACTTCTTGTAGTTAGCAAATATGTTGAGATGAGATGCTAAGAAGAGAAGAGAAGAAGAGTTAAGCAGATTTGGAGATGGCACTATTACAGTAACTTTTATTTACCACAGTAAAATAAAAGTTACTGCTCAGTTAAAGGTAAAAGGAAGTTACCTTGATGGTGAGAAGAGATGGCAAGTGCTTTGGACTAAGGAAGAGTCTATGGATAGTGATCAGACCATTGTGGTCTGTGTGGAGGAAGAGAGGCGAGCATAGACAGCTTTGGACAGGCTGTAAAGGTCCAAAGCATGTGAGCTCTCTCAGCCCTTCATTTCAAACCAGCCAGCCTTGCCATGTTGACCTCACATGCTTAGCATAGTGTTTTCTCTTTAGCTTCTGCGCAAACCCTTGTCTTACTTCTCTCTATATATACTCTTGTAATCACAACTTTGAGACTAATGAGAAATGTTCCTCCCAAATAGTAATTTCTGGTTTCTTCATTCTTAATCTCTTAGATCTTTGATTCACAAACTCTCTCAATCTCTTAAAACTCTTTCTAATCTCTAAAATATCATGGTATCAGAGCCAGTTCATTAAAAGAAAGAGTATTTCGTGATCTTTGAAGAATGTTCTTGAGTGTTCTTGAGTGTTCTTGAGTTTTGGTGAGCTAGATCTTTGAAAATTTGAGTTTGAGTCTGTTGGTGTTTCTTTTGGAGGACAAGCTACAAGGAGGTTCCTTTAGGTGTTTGACAAGCTCAGAAGGAGAGTCTAGCTTGCTGAGAAGCTTGGCGAGTTGTTTGGAGAGTCTTGGAGGAAGATCTAAGCTATAGCTTAGTACTTTGGATGTCGTTTGTGGATTGCTGAGTCTTGTGTGTTGATCTCTGTGTTTGCGGTTGGTTATTGATGAATAACAACCAGTGTAACAGGGAAATGGAGTGGAGTTGTTCAAGCTGGTTGAAGACAGCCTTGGAGAGCTGTGGGATTGGGAGAAATGATGTAAAGGTGGGATCTTTGAAGGAGGTCACTACTGATGGTGTAAAGGTGGGATCTTTGAAGGAGGTCACTACTGATGAGAGTAATGATGTAAAGGTGGAGTCTTTGAAGGAGATGGCTACTGATGGGAGTACACTGCTCAAGGGGATTGAAGAAGTTCATGAGAACAAGATCAGTCTTAGGAGAGTGCGTGAGGTCAAGGAGGGGATCCTTGGAGTTAGAGATCATCTAATGGAGCTGCAACACTTGTGGGATGAACTACAAGGGTTGAGAACTCGTGTGGATGCTACACCAAAGCAAGAGGTGATAGCAAGGCTCTTGGTGAGCATGGAGTTATCTTATGGATGGCTAGTAGAGATGGTTCTCAATGGAGAACAACTCGCAGATGTGGAAGGAATGTGTGTGCTGGTGGAGAGAGCACACAAGATGATGAGAGATTGGTTAACCATGAGTAGGAGTGAGGGCTCATGGAGGCTAACCAGGAGTAGGAGTGAGAGCTTCCGGAAGAAGAGGAAAGGGAGAATGCTTGCTAAGGGGTTTAGCAACATGATAAGGTGTAGGAAGAGAGTTGTGGGAGTATGCAACTACTCTGCCTATATGGGAGAAGGAAGCATGGTTCCAAAGAAGCCAGAAGTAGATGAGCATGTAACCAAGGAGGAATGGAGTGAGTTTGTTAAGCATATGTATGCTTTGGTTACGACCCGGAGGGATAGCTCTCCTACCAAAGCATACACATCAAACAAACCCATCATCATTGATTCTGGTGCAAGTCATCACATGATCAGTGATAGACATCTACTAAAGGATATAAAAACATCCAGTGGAGGAGTAAAGATAGCAAATGGGGACATGATCCCCATAGAAGGAGTGGGGAAGCTCAAACTGTTTGACAAGGAGACTAATGCATTCTACATGCCTCGGTTTGAATCAAACTTGCTATCAGTGAAGAGAGCAACGGTTGATCTAGGTTGTCAAGTAGTATTCAGGCCAGAAGAAGTGGAGTTTCAAGACTTAAAGACTGGAAGAGTCATTGGTAGAGGTGATAGCAAGAATCAGCTATACCATCTACTTGTGACCAAGGAGTTTCCTAATCCTATGTGTTTGAGCAGTGCTGCTGAGAAAGTGGACAACATGATTTGGCATGCAAGGCTAGGACATCCACACGCTCGTGCTATTGGATTGGTAATGCCTAAAATGTCATTCAACCACTTGGAGTGTGAAGCATGCATTCTAGGGAAGCATTGTAGGACAGTGTTCCCAACTTCAGAGACAACCTATGAGCATTGCTTTGATCTAGTTCACTCGGATGTGTGGACTGCTCCATGCATGTCTAGAGATAGCCAGAAGTACTTTGTGACTTTCATTGATGAGAAGTCAAAGTATACTTGGCTGACATTGCTTCCATCTAAGGACAGGGTGTTGGAGGCGTTTATGAACTTCCAGGCATATGTATCCAATCAATACAATGCCTCGGTGAAGATATTGAGGTCAGATAATGGAGGTGAATACATCAGCAATGCATTCAAGAGCCATCTAGCCAAGCATGGGATTGTGCACCAGACTAGTTGTCCTTATACACCACAGCAGAATGGTGTAGCTGAGAGGAAGAATAGGCACTTAATGGAGGTTGCAAGGTCAATGATGTTTCATGCAAATGTCCCAAAGAAATTTTGGGGAGATGCTGTGCAAACTGCTTGCTATCTTATCAACCGGGTCCCAACAAGGATTCTGAAGGATGTGTCTCCATTTGAGGTGTTGAATAAGAAGAAGCCTTTCATTGATCATCTAAGGGTATTTGGATGTGTGTGCTATGTGATGACTCCAGGAGAGCTGAGGAACAAGTTGGAAGCCAAGAGTACAAAGGCTATGTTCATTGGATACTCCAACACACAAAAGGGTTATAAGTGTTATGATCCTGATGAAAAGAGAGTGATGGTGTCTAGAGAAGTGAGGTTTGTTGAAACAAAAGGGTATTATGAAGAAAAGGAGTGGGAGAATTTGAAGGATTTGTCTCAAGCTCCATCTGATAGGGCAACAACACTGAGAGTGATGTTGGAAAGGTTAGGGATAGGAGTATCCCTGGATCCTAGTTCTGGAAGAAGAGAGTCTTCCAACCAGCATGGTGAAGCTGTGAGAACAACTCCTCTTGATCATGAGAGGGGGAATGGAACTGAATCTCAAAATCAAGGAGATTCAAGTCAACAACATGATCAAGAGGCGACTGCTGGAGTAGAGAGTGGTGCTCAATCTAGTGAAGATGAGCAAAGAGAAGATACTTCTACTGGTTCAGATACTCAATCTAGTGAAGATTGGGGAGAAGATTCTGGTGGATCAAATGAGAGTGGTGAACAAGAGCCACAAGAAGAGGAACAAGTGCAAGAGTTAAGGAGAAGCACTAGGGTGAAGAGAGATTCCTCCAACTGGGTAAACACAAGGTGTACTACAATGCCCAGGCTGTGGAGCATCCATCTCAAGCCGTGTGTTCCTTTGCAGAGTTCCCGGATGAACATGTAGCTTTCACAGTAAGCTTGGATGAGTGTTACATCCCAAGAACTTATGAGGAAGCTGTAGCTATAAAAGAGTGGAGAGAATCAGTGGCTGATGAGTCTGGAGCTATGATTAAAAATGAAACTTGGTATGAGAGTGAGCTACCTAAAGGGAAGAAGGCAGTGACTAGTAAATGGGTGTTCACAATCAAGTTCTATCCTGATGGGAGAATAGAGAGGCGCAAGTCTAGGCTGGTGGCAAGAGGATTTACTCAGACATATGGTGAGGACTATGTGGAGACCTTTGCACCAGTGGCTAAACTCCATACTATCAGGATTGTATTGTCTCTAGCTGTGAATCTTGAGTGGGATTTGTGGCAGATGGATGTGAAGAATGCATTTCTTCAAGGAGAATTGGAAGATGAGGTGTATATGCATCCACCACCAGGTCTTGAACATCTAGTCAAGAAGGGCAATGTGCTGAGGTTAAAGAAAGCTATCTATGGTCTTAAGCAGTCTCCAAGGGCGTGGTACAATAAGCTAAGTACTACACTGAATGGGAGAGGATTCAGGAAGTCAGAATTGGATCACACTCTCTTTACCTTAACCACTCCATCAGGCATTATTGTGTTGCTTGTCTATGTTGATGATATCATCATCACCGGAAGTGATAAGGAAGGCATCAAGGCTACAAAGGAGTATCTTAAAGCAAGTTTTGAGATCAAAGACTTGGGAGAAATGAAATACTTTCTTGGGATTGAGATATGCAGATCAAAGGAAGGGTTGTTTCTGTCTCAAAGGAAGTATGTGATTGATCTCTTGAAAGGAGCTGATGCATATGGGGGAAAGACAGCAAAGATGCCAATGGAGGATGGTTACAAGGTTCCACGTGAGGGGGAGATTGAGGATAGCAAGCCATTTCATGATCCTAAGCTATACAGGAAGATAGTGGGGAAACTGATCTACCTTACCATCACAAGACCTGATGTGTGCTTTGCGGTGAATCAAGTGAGTCAGCACATGCAAGTTCCTAAGGAGCATCATTGGAGAATGGTGGAAAGGATCTTGATGTATCTGAATGGAACGACTGGTCTTGGAGTTTGGATGGGATGTAACAAGAGTACTGAGGTTGTAGGCTACTGTGATGCGGATTGGGCTGGAGACCGAGCAGACAGAAGATCAACAACCGGCTATTGTACATTCATTGGAGGTAATCTTGTCACATGGAAGAGCAAGAAGCAGAAGGTGGTGTCTTGTTCTAGTGCTGAGGCTGAGTATAGAGCTATGCTTAAGCTCACTAACGAGCTAGTATGGATCAAGGGGATTCTGAAGCATTTGGAGATTGAGCAAGCAACTCCAATGGTGATGCACTGTGATAATCAAGCAGCCATCCATATAGCCTCTAACTCAGTGTTCCATGAAAGAACCAAACACATTGAGGTGGATTGTCACAAGGTGAGGCAGATGATGATACTTGGGGTAATTCTGCCTTGTTACACTAGAAGTGAGGATCAGTTGGCTGATGTGTTCACAAAGGCAGCAAGGCAAAAGACAATGGAGTCCATTCATATCAGATTGGGGCTCATTGATCTTTCGCCTAAGCACTAGCTTATACACTCTCCTGATCATGTGATCTCTACTCTTTCCTCATTAAGGTTTTGTCCCAATGGGTTTTCCTTAATGAGGTTTTAACGAGGGAGATCTCATGGTCCTTCCAAGCTTGACTTGTTTCACATGGTCAAGCTTGAGGGGGAGTGTTGAGATGAGATGCTAAGAAGAGAAGAGAAGAAGAGTTAAGCAGATTTGGAGATGGCACTATTACAGTAACTTTTATTTACCACAGTAAAATAAAAGTTACTGCTCAGTTAAAGGTAAAAGGAAGTTACCTTGATGGTGAGAAGAGATGGCAAGTGCTTTGGACTAAGGAAGAGTCTATGGATAGTGATCAGACCATTGTGGTCTGTGTGGAGGAAGAGAGGCGAGCATAGACAGCTTTGGACAGGCTGTAAAGGTCCAAAGCATGTGAGCTCTCTCAGCCCTTCATTTCAAACCAGCCAGCCTTGCCATGTTGACCTCACATGCTTAGCATAGTGTTTTCTCTTTAGCTTCTGCGCAAACCCTTGTCTTACTTCTCTCTATATATACTCTTGTAATCACAACTTTGAGACTAATGAGAAATGTTCCTCCCAAATAGTAATTTCTGGTTTCTTCATTCTTAATCTCTTAGATCTTTGATTCACAAACTCTCTCAATCTCTTAAAACTCTTTCTAATCTCTAAAATATCAAAATAAACTTTCCTTTCTAAGCACATCAAGAACCTGCCTTAGGTGATCTATGTGTTCATTCATGGTTTTACTATAGATAAGAATATCATCAAAATAGACAACCACAAATCGACCAATATAAGCTCTCAGGACATGGTTCATCAATCTCATGAATGTGCTAGGTGCATTAGTCAATCCAAAGGGCATAACTAACCATTCATACAATCCTAGTTTAGTTTTAAAAAGCAGTTTTCCACTCATCTCCTTCTTTCATCCTAATCTGGTGGTATCCACTTTTCAAATCAATTTTAGAAAAGACACATGAACCATGTAACTCATCTAACATATCATCTAAACGAGGGATAGGATGTCTGTACTTAACTGTGATGTTGTTAATGGCCCTACAATCAACACACATACGCCAGCTACCATCCTTCTTTGGCACCAGCAAGACTGGTACAGCACATGGACTCAAGCTCTCCCTGATGTGTCCCTTCTCCAAGAGTTCATTGATCTGCTTCTGAAGTTCCTTAGTCTCTACAGGGTTAGTCCTGTAAGCTGGCCGATTGGGTAAGGTAGCTCCTGGTACAAGATCAATCTGATGTTCAATGCCTCTGATGGGTGGCAATCCCACTGGATTATCTTCTGGGAAAACATCTTTGTAGTCCTGCAAAAGAGTTTCAATTTCTAGAGGAATAGACATTGCTTGATTAGTCTCAGTTAGTTCACCCTTACAAAGCAATAAAACCAAAGCAGGGTGGCTAGCCAAAGCATTTTTAATATCTCCAGAAGTAGCCATTAAGTTAAGCTTACTTACCTGCTCAGCCTCCCTTACCAGTAAGGCCTTTGCTTCTTCTTTCCTACGCTTGAGGGTGATCTGATCTTCCTGGACCTCTTGTGGTGTTAAAGGTACCAGTGTGATTTGCTTTCCTCCTTGTAGAAAAGAATGCCTATTAGTGAAGCCATCATGAAGTGCTCTCTTGTCATACTGCCAAGGTCTTCCCAACAAGATGTGGCTGGAATCCATAGGTAACACATCACAAAGGATCTCATCTTGATACCTCCCAACAGAGAGGGGCACTTTCACTTGCTTGTTCACCTTCAACTCGCCTGTATCATTCAACCATTGCAGCATATATGGGCGTGGGTGTTTTTGAACTGAGAGACCAAGCTTCTCCACCAGTGTCTCGCTAGCAGCATTGGTACAACTTCCTCCATCAATGATCAAGCTGCAAACTTTATCCTTGATTAGACACCTTGTATGAAACAAGTTCTCCCTCTGCTCAGTTTCTTTGGATTTGGCTTGAACATTCAAAGCTCTCCTGGTAACCAGCATCTCTCCCTTAACAGGGTATTCTACATCCTCTTCATCAGATTCTCCCTCAGGCTTCTCATCCTCAGAAATAACCTCTCCATTATCTAGAACTATCATGATCTTCTTACTGGTACATTCACTAGCATAATGGCCATATCCCTGACATCTGTAGCACTTGATGTTCCTGGTTCTGGATGGTGGAGTGGTTTCCTTGCCCTTGTCATCTCGGCTGGTTGTGGTACTGGTTGACCCACCACTCTCCTTTGGTCGGCTGTAGGCTTTATCATCCTTAGCATAAGATGATTTGGATGCAGAACTAGTAGGATAGCGAGTGTTACTTCTCCTCTTGTTCTGTTGTTCAATAAGAATAGCCTTGTGTACCATCTCTTCAAGAGTAGCATAGTCTTGCATCTCCAGCCTGTCTTGGATGTCCCTGTTTACTCCATCTAAAAACCGAGCCATAGTAGCTTCCACATCCTCATCAATTTTGGCTTTGATCATGAGTGTTTCCATCTCCTGGTGATACTCCTCCACACTCTTAGAGCCTTGAGTAAGTTTCCTGAGCTTCTTGTGGAGATCTCTGCCATAATGAGCAGGTACAAATCTAGCTCTCATAACCTCTTTCATCTCATGCCAAGAAGTTACTTGTTCATCACCATCTCTTCTCCTGATATTTGAAACATTCTGCCACCAGTTGATAGCATAGCCTTCAAATTCAGTAGCAGCAAGTCTTACTTTCCTCTCCTCAGTGAGCCTTTGACATTTGAAAACAGATTCAATCTTTTGCTCCCATTCCAGATAGACATCAGGATCAGCTTTTCCTTGGAAAGATGGAATCTTAAGCTTAAGATTTCCAAAGTGATCTTCTCCATGAGGGCGCCTGTTATTGGCTCTGAGAGGGCGTTCATCATCTGCATCTTCGGCCCACTCTTCTTGCTCATCAGCTACTACAGCAGGGGCTGCTCTCCTAGCACGTATGGGCTGTCTTGCAGCTACTTCACGGATTCCTCCTGCTCCAGCTACTCCAGCTGCACCTGCAAGTTCATTGTTAGGAGGGATAACATGAGCATATATTTGTTCAGCATGCCCTTGTAGTTGGCGTGTAACTTCAGCAATCATAGCTTGGAATTGCAACTGATCAAGAGCAATTCGCTGGACTGGCTCTCCTGCATTGTCTCCATCACGTCTCTCTTCAGCCATCTTCCTGCAACAAACTCTTAACAATTGGTTAGTTTAATAAACCCTCTCTCACTCAGTTTACTGCCTGTGCTTGCTCCCTTACTTTCCCAAGAGTTCAGATTAGATCAAAACTCAATCACCTAAGATCTAGCTACAACCTAAAGTGATTAGATAGAAAGTATTAAGAGATTTAGGCACCAGCTGGCTTTACCACCCTTAGCTGGATTTCTCTTCAGCTTATGTTTCTTATTTTTTTTTTTTTTTTGATTTGGATCAGAGATCTCTTTTCTTTTTTTTTTTTTTTGATTCAAGGGTTGGCCCAGCCGGCTTACAACAGATAGAAAGAAAAGAAGTGTTTGGTGGTGATAGATAGTTGACACGAGCAGAGAACAAACCTAACCTCCAAGGGGCTCTGATACCACTTGGTGCGTCCCTTATAAGCTAGGAAGCTAGGATCTCTTGGATGGTATGGTTAAGAGGGTGATCAGGGAGGTTACTAACACTCCTTGGTCGATGGACTTCTCTTCAGAGCAGTGGAAGGCTCCAAAGATGTATAGCTACTCTCTAGACGCAGGATAACCCTGTGTAGTGTCTGAGATGGATCACAGTAGATTACTCTACCCTAGATGAAGGTTCAATGTTCTTAGGCTGAACAGAGAAAGCACAGAAGCAAGCAAGCAATTTGCTTAAGGTTTTTCTTTGATAAAATTGTCTAAGTTTCAACCAAAAGCGGCTACAAGCTTATAAAGCCAAAATATGTCGCCAAAATAAAACCCAAGACCTAACCAGAATGGTTTGATCTAATCCTAAACGAAATTGGTTTAGAATCCTAATTAAAATTGGTTTAAAATCCTAATCCTAACCCAAATTGGTTTAAATCAATTACATAATTGAAACACATTAAACCAACATGCTGGCCCTTCTTTTCCCACGGTTTCTCCCTCTTCCTTAGGCCTCACGAGTTTGGCTAAGTGTTGAATGACCTCCTGATGTGCTTTGGCTCTAGCTCTGGTCGTTGGTCCAGTCCAGAATGTGACTGGATGCTGTTGCTCCTCCTGCTTCTCTGAACTTGAGATACTCATCTCCTGGTTAGATGCACCTTTATCCCCTAGTACAGGTTCAATTAGCTCATCCTCCTCTGAGTCTCCTTCCTCCATCAGCTCCCCATCAGTATCACTCAGCTCCTCATCAGTAAGCTGCTCATCCATGGTCGTACCACTTTCACTTCAGAGAGTATGAGAGATTATGGAGAGTTTAAGAGAATCTGTGAGAATGTTTGTGAGAATAGAGAAACCAGAGTTGGAGAGGTTGTAATGAGACCAGAGAATGGTGAAGAAGAAAGGGGAAATCTGACATTTTAGAGATTAGAAAGAGTTTTAAGAGATTGAGAGGGTTTGTGAATCAAAGATCTAAGAGTTTAAGAACAAAGAAATCATCTTTTACTATTTGAGAGCTCATACAGCATAATCTTATTAATGAGCTGAGATTACAAATATATAGAAAGAGAGGAATCAGAGGTTTGCGCAAAATGAACCTAGACAGTTTACTATACTAAGCATGTGGAGTCAACATAGCAAGGCTGGATGGTTTGAATTGTATGGCTGAGAGAGCTCACATGCTTTGGACCTTTACAGCCTGTCCAAAGCTGTATGTGCGCCTCTCTTCCTTCACACAAGACTCAACGGTCTGATCACTATTCAAAGCCTCTCCTTTAGTCCAAAGCTCTTGCCATCTCTTCTCACTTGCCCGGGTAACTTCTTTTCACCTTTCACTATTACAGTAACTTCTTATTTACTGTGGTAACTAAAAGTTACTGTAATAGTGCCAACTCCAAATATGCTCAACACTTCTTCTCTTCTCTTATTATCACTTCATCTCAACACTCCCCCTCAAGCTTGACCATGTGAAACAAGTCAAGCTTGGAAGGACCATGAGATCTCCCTCGTTAAAACCTCATTAAGGAAAACCCATTGGGACAAAACCTTAATGAGGAAAGAGTAGAGATCACATGATCAGGAGAGTGTATAGACTAGTGCTTAGGCGAAAGATCAATGAGCCCCAATCTGATATGAATGGACTCCATTGTCTTTTGCCTTGCTGCCTTTGTGAACACATCAGCCAACTGATCCTCACTCCTAGTGTAACAAGGCAGAATAACCCCAAGTATCATCATCTGCCTCACCTTGTGACAATCCACCTCAATGTGTTTGGTTCTTTCATGGAACACTGAGTTAGAGGCTATATGGATGGCTGCTTGATTATCACAGTGCATAACCATTGGAGTTGCTTGCTCAATCTCCAAATGCTTCAGAATCCCCTTGATCCATACTAGCTCGTTAGTGAGCTTAAGCATAGCTCTATACTCAGCCTCAGCACTAGAACAAGACACCACCTTCTGCTTCTTGCTCTTCCATGTGACAAGATTACCTCCAATGAATGTACAATAGCCGGTTGTTGATCTTCTGTCTGCTCGGTCTCCAGCCCAATCCGCATCACAGTAGCCTACAACCTCAGTGCTCTTGTTACATCCCATCCAAACTCCAAGACCAGTCGTTCCATTCAGATACATCAAGATCCTTTCCACCATTCTCCAATGATGCTCCTTAGGAACTTGCATGTGCTGACTCACTTGATTCACCGCAAAAGCACACATCAGGTCTTGTGATGGTAAGGTAGATCAGTTTCCCCACTATCTTTCTGTATAGCTTAGGATCATGAAATGGCTTGCTATCCTCAATCTCCCCTCACGTGGAACCTTGTAACCATCCTCCATTGGCATCTTTGCTGTCTTTCCCCCATATGCATCAGCTCCTTTCAAGAGATCAATCACATACTTCCTTTGAGACAGAAACAACCCTTCCTTTGATCTGCATATCTCAATCCCAAGGAAGTACTTCATTTCTCCCAAGTCTTTGATCTCAAAACTTGCTTTAAGATACTCCTTTGTAGCCTTGATGCCTTCCTTATCACTTCCTGTGATGATGATATCATCAACATAGACAAGCAACACACAATAATGCCGGATGGGGTGGTTAAGGTAAAGAGAGTGTGATCCAACTCTGACTTCCTGAATCCTCTCCCATTCAGTGTAGTGCTTAGCTTATTGTACCACGCCCTTGGAGACTGCTTAAGACCATAGATAGCTTTCTTTAACCTCAGCACATTGCCCTTCTTGACTAGATGCTCAAGACCTCGGTGGTGGATGCATATACACCTCATCTTCCAATTCTCCTTGAAGAAATGCATTCTTCACATCCATCTGCCCACAAATCCCACTCAAGATTCACAGCTAGAGACAGTACAATCCTGATAGTATGGAGTTTAGCTACTGGTGCAAAGGTCTCCACATAGTCCTCACCATATGTCTGAGTAAATCCCCTTGCCACCAGCCTAGACTTGCGCCTCTCTATTCTCCCATCAGGATAGAATTTGATTGTGAACACCCATTTACTAGTCACTGCCTTCTTCCCTTTAGGTAGCTCACTCTCATACCAAGTTTCATTTTTAATCATAGCTCCAGATTCATCAGCCACTGATTCTCTCCACTCTTTTTATAGCTACAGCTTCCTCATAAGTCCTCGGGATGTAACACTCATCCAAGCTCACTGTGAAAGCTACATGATCATCCGGAAACTCTGCAAAGGAACACACAGCTTGAGAGGGATGTTCCACAGCCTGGGCATTGTAGTACACTCTTGTGTTTACCCAGTTGGAGGGATCTCTCTTCACTCTAGTGCTTCTCCTTAACTCCTGCACCTGTTCCTCTTCTTGTGGCTCTTGTTCCTCAGCTTGATCACCACTCTCATTTGATCCACCAGAATCTTCTCCCCAATCTTCACTGGACTGAGTATCTGAACCAGTAGAAGTAGCTTCTCTTTGCTCATCTTCACTAGATTGAGCACCACTCTCTACTCCAGCAGTCGCCTCTTGATCATGTTGTTGACTTGAATCTCCTTGATTTTGAGATTCAGTTCCATTCCCCCTCTCATGATCAAGAGGAGTTGTTCTCACAGCTTCACCATGCTGGTTGGAAGACTCTCTTCCTCCAGAACTCGGATCCGGGGATACTCCTATCCCTAACCTCTCCAACATCACTCTCAGTGTTGTTGCCCTATCAGATGGAGCTTGAGACAAATCCTTCAAATTTTCCCACTCCTTTTCTTCATAATACCCTTTAGTTTCAAAAACTTCACTTCTCTAGACACCATCACTCTCTTTTCATCAGGATCATAACACTTATAACCTTTTTGTGTGATGGAGTATCCAATGAACATAGCTTTGGTACTCTTGGCTTCCAACTTATTCCTCAGTTCTCCTGGAGTCATCACATAGCACACACATCCAAATACCCTTAGATGATCAATGAAAGGCTTCTTCTTATTCAACACCTCAAATGGAGACACATCATTCAGAATCTTTGTTGGGACCCGGTTGATAAGATAGCAAGCAGTTTGCACAGCATCTCCCCAAAATCTCTTTGGGACATTTGCATGAAACATCATCGACCTTGCAACCTCCATTAAGTGCCTATTCTTCCTCTCAGCTACACCATTCTGTTGTGGTGTATAAGAACAACTAGTCTGGTGCACAATCCCATTCTTGGCTAGATGGCTCTTGAATGCATTGCTGATGTATTCACCTCCATTATCTGACCTCAATATCTTCACGGAAGCATTGTATTGATTGGATACATATGCTTGGAAGTTCATAAATGCCTCCAACACCCTGCCCTTAGATGGAAGCAATGTTAGCCAAGTATACTTTGACTTCTCATCAATGAAAGTCACAAAGTATTTCTGGCTATCTCTGGACATGCATGGAGCAGTCCACACATCCGAGTGAACTAGATCAAAGCAATGCTCATAGGTTGTCTCTGAAGTTGGGAACACTGTCCTACAATGCTTCCCTAGAATGCATGCTTCACACTCCAAATGGTTTATGACATGTTAGGCATTACCAATCCCATAGCCCGAGCGTGTGGATGTCCTAGCCTTGCATGCCAAATCATGTTGTCCACTTTCTCAGCAGCACTGCTCAAAACACATAGGATCAGGAGACTCCTTGGTCACAAGGAGATGGTATAGCTGATTCTTGCTATCACCTCTACCAATGACTCTTCCAGTCTTTAAGTCTTGAAACTCCACCTCTTCTGGCCTGAATACTACTTGACAACCTAGATCAACCGTTGCTCTCTTCACTGATAGCAAGTTTGATTCAACCGAGGCATATAGAAGGCATTAGTTTCCTTATCAAACAGTTTGAGTTTTCCCCACTCCTTCTATGGGAATCATGTCCCCATTTGCTATCTTTACTCCTCCACTGGATGTTTTTATATCCTTTAGTAGATGTCTATCACTGATCATGTGATGACTCGCACCAGAATCAATGATAATGGGTTTGTTTGATGTGTATGCTTTGGTAGGAGAGCTATCCTCCGGGTCGTAACCAAAGCATACATATGCTTAACAAACTCACTCCATTCCTTCTTGGTTACATGCTCATCTACTTCTGGCTTCTTTGGAACCATGCTCCCTTCTCCCATATAGGCAGAGTAGTTGCATACTCCCACAACTCTCTTCCTACACCTTCTCATGTTGCTAAACCCCTTAGCTAGCATTCTCCCTTTCCTCTTCTTCCGGAAGCTCTCACTCCTACTCCGGTTAGCCTCCATGAGCCCTTACTCCTACTCATGGTTAACCAACCTCTCATCATCTTGTGTGCTCTCTCCACCAGTACACACATTCCTTCTACATCCGCAAGTTGTTCTCCATTGAGAACCATCTCTACTAGCCATCCATAAGATGACTCCATGCTCGCCGAGAGCCTTGCTATCACCTCTTGCTTTGGTGTGTAGCATCCACATGAGTTCTCAACTCTTGTAGCTCATCCCACAAGTGTTGCAACTCCATTAGATGATCTCTAACTCCAAGGATCCCCTCCTTGACCTCATACACTCTCCTAAGACTGATCTTGTTCTCATGAACATCTTCAATCCCCTTGAGCAGTGTACTACCATCAGTGGCCATCTCCTTCAAAGACTCCACCTTTACATTACTCTCATCAGTGGTGACCTCCTTTAAAGATCCCACCTTTACACCATTTCTCCCAATCCCACAGCTCTTCAAGGCTGTCTTCAACCAGATTGACCAATTCCACTCCATTTCCCTGTTACACTTGTTGTTATTCATCAATAACCAACCGCAAACACAGAGATCAAACACACAAGACTCAGCATCCACAAACACCATCCAAAGGACCAAGCTTAGCTTAGATCTTCCTCCAAGACTCTCCAAACAACTCGCCAAGCTTCTCAGCAAGCTAGACTCTCCTTCTGTGCTTGTCAAACACCTAAAGGAACCTCCTTGAAACTTGTCCTTCAAAAGAAACACCAACAGACCCAAACTCAAATTTTCAAAGATCTAGCTCACTAAAAACACTCAAGAACACTCAAGAACATTCTTCAAAGATCACGAAATACTCTTTCTTTTAATGAACCTGGCTCTGATACCATGACATTTTAGAGATTAGAAAGAGTTTTAAGAGATTGAGAGGGTTTGTGAATCAAGATCTAAGAGTTTAAGAACAAAAAGAAATCATCTTTTACTATTTGAGAGCTCATACAGCATAATCTTATTAATGAGCTGAGATTACAAATATATAGAAAGAGAGGAATCAGAGGTTTGCGCAAAATGAACCTAGACAGTTTACTATACTAAGCATGTGGAGTCAACATAGCAAGGCTGGATGGTTTGAATTGTATGGCTGAGAGAGCTCACATGCTTTGGACCTTTACAGCCTGTCCAAAGCTGTATGTGCGCCTCTCTTCCTTCACACAAGACTCAACGGTCTGATCACTATTCAAAGCCTCTCCTTTAGTCCAAAGCTCTTGCCATCTCTTCTCACTTGCCGGGTAACTTCTTTTCACCTTTCACTATTACAGTAACTTCTTATTTACTGTGGTAACTAAAAGTTACTGTAATAGTGCCAACTCCAAATATGCTCAACACTTCTTCTCTTCTCTTATTATCACTTCATCTCAACAAAATCCCCCTCTCAGCTTAAACAATTTCGTGATACATAAGGTCTGGCTTTATAGCCAAAGTTACAAGACAAACAAACACATTAAACAACTATTAAAACAGGGAAAGAGTAAACAAATAATATTGTGGGGAAATCAGAAGAGGCAGGCTGGCTGGGACAGACTGGGCACGTCCAGAATGAGAGACAATGACAGGGCCTAACAGCTCTTTTGGCTAAGCAGCATGTGATCTCTTTTAAATTCAAACCGAGAGAGTTGGCGCCAACTGCTACATCTCTTTTTCTGAAGAGTGTACTTAATCCTTTGTATACAGGAACTCCCTGACTTTGCACCAACTTATTAAACCCTCACTTTGCACATTCTTGATCTTGATCCTGATCTTGCACATTCTTCTTTTGGTGATACAAGGATGACCCGGACACTGCTTGTTTCATGATCTTCCTTGTGCATACTTTGGGCATCATTTCTTTTGCCCTATCTTTGCACAAGTACACCTTGATCACACTCAGCTACTGCTTCTTCCTTCTTCATTCCAACACTCCCCCTCAAGCTTGACCATAGGAGATCCTTGGGCAAGCTTGGAACTATGAAGAAGCTCCCTCATTAAAAACCTTGCAAAGAAAAACCTCATGGGATAAAACTTTGCAAGGGAAAAAGAGTAGAGTTCAACACAGCTTGGGGATTGGCCAGTGAGTCTAAGGAACTCAGATAACTCATGGTGGAGTCCTTAGACTCTGGATCATGGCCTGACTTGTGTTGCAAGGATGAACTCCATAACTTGCACACACCAACATCTCGGAACTCTTCTTTAGGCCGGTTGTGTCTCCCCCTCTCTTTCTGACTACTCGCCATCTTGAAAGGCTTAGGGACCACCAGCTTCTACTTCAGAGAGCTCCACTAAGGTACCTGATACATTATCCCAAAGGTGCATCAGTTCTCAAGGCAAAGCATTCAATCACAACAAGCTCAATAACATTTTAAGTGTAAGAACAATCATAAATGTATTGAGATGAGTTTAAGGTGCTTCCCTTTCATCAGTATGGTGGGGAGTGAACTCCACTTGAATCCCCACTTGGTAAAGTAACACTTAGATCATGGAAGCTCAATCTCATGCTTGGGACAGTGAGTGCCTTGAGTCTTCTTTGATCTAGTTTATAATGCAAGCGTGAACTCCACAACTTGCCAATGGCTTGTGGCGGTTGGATCTTCAGGATTGCTCTCTTCATTACCCCTCCTCAAGCTTGATCCAGAGAGTATAGGGATGGACCAAGCTTGGAAGTGAGCAAGACTTAGCTAGAACCAGGAGCGCATCACCCCAACAGCTGCGCTTAAGTCAACTAGTTCCTCCTCCTCTTATCTCCTATCCACTGCCTAAAACAACTCTTCCTTGTGTGTCTCTTGGAACCAGGAGCTCAACACCCAAACAGGCTGCGCTTAATTCAACCGGTTCTACACACAAGTTGTCTCTCCATGGTCAGGAATATACACCAAGTGTAGGCTCTGAACACATGGGCAAAGACTTCTTCTTTGTATTGATTTGATGATGGACAGAGATCACCTCTTGTGTACCTGAAACATCACTCAAACTCCAACAAGAATCAGTCCACACACACTAGGATCAAACCTTGATACCACATCAAGTCTGATCCCAATGTTTAAAAACAAATGCAAAGGACAGAAGCTAAACACACATTTAGAACAAATCCATGCACGCCAACTTCTCTAAATGCACAAGAATGATAACTCATCAACACAAGACATTTAGGCTATTTATAAAAAATATTTGAACAGCAACAGAGCATGAATTCAATTTAAAACAGAGACTAGACAACTCATCTAATCACCCTAGACAGCACAAGAATGCACTACAAGTTCAGGAAACTCTCCTAGAACTCTAGCAATGCAACATAACAGAAACTGAGACTAAGCAACTCACTTAAGCCAGAGATAACTCAAACAATTAATCTAAGACAAGAACTAGTCATAACCATGCTAGCAAACTTAGAAATAATTTAAAAACAGAACAACACACACAATTAAAGTATCATGGGACAGAAACTAGGTTCAACAACTCTAGCAACTTGAACCTGTCCCAAGAATACTAAGCACAACACTCAACACAACCAGACATAACTACACAAGCTTTTTATTAAGGGTTAGGAGGTTAACTTACAGCCAAGGAACCTGATCTGGTTCCTTGAACCTCCAAGGCACACAGTTCACTTGAACTTGACAGATTTGGAGTTAGGGTTCTCTACCCCACTCCCTTTCCTTGTGTGTGCTTTCCCTTTGAACCACTCATGATTAAGACCCCTCCTTTCTTCCTGATTACCAGATGCCACCTTCTGGAACACAGTGAGAGACTCCATCTTGGAGAGAACATGAAACTTGCTTGTACAGACTTGGTTTGGAGTATTGCTTGCCAAACAGCTCCAAGACCTTCTTTCTCCAAGAGATATCTTCATGCTGAACAGAAGAAAGGATGATAGACCTTGGGAAGTCTCTGGACACGCCATGGTTGCAGTCTTCTTCCTCTTGAAGAGATTGAACAGCCAACAAGACAGAAACTTCTACAATGGTCTGAACAGCAATGAGGATGAGCTTGTGCTTGATTTGCGGAAGATTTTTGATTTTCAGGAGCTTGGGAGCTCTGATACCATGTGAGAATAGACAGAGAAAGGTATGTGAGTGTATGTGAGAGTTTGGTTGTGAGTGAACAAGAGCAAGACTTAGAAACCAAGAGAATGAGTCTGCTGGACAGATTGTATGCAAAACAGAGAATAAGAGTGTTTGAGAGTGTGAGTGAGACTGAGCTCGTGAGTACAAGAGAATAGAGAGTATGGAGAGTAAAGTAACCAGAGAATAAGAGAATTGGTGAAGGAGAGAGTACTTTCACTTCAGAGAGTATGAGAGATTATGGAGAGTTTAAGAGAATCTGTGAGAATGTTTGTGAGAATAGAGAAACCAGAGTTGGAGAGATTGTAATGAGACCAGAGAATGGTGAAGAAGAAAGGGGAAATCCCCCTCTCAGCTTAACAATTTCGTGATACATAAGGTCTGGCTTTATAGCCAAAGTTACAAGACAAACAAACACATTAAACAACTATTAAAACAGGGAAAGAGTAAACAAATAATATTGTGGGGAAATCAGAAGAGGCAGGCTGGCTGGGACAGACTGGGCACGTCCAGAATGAGAGACAATGACAGGGCCTAACAGCTCTTTTGGCTAAGCAGCATGTGATCTCCTTTTAAATTCAAACCGAGAGAGTTGGCGCCAACTGCTACATCTCTTTTTCTGAAGAGTGTACTTAATCCTTTGTATACAGGAACTCCCTGACTTTGCACCAACTTATTAAACCCTCACTTTGCACATTCTTGATCTTGATCCTGATCTTGCACATTCTTCTTTTGGTGATACAAGGATGACCCGGACACTGCTTGTTTCATGATCTTCCTTGTGCATACTTTGGGCATCATTTCTTTTGCCCTATCTTTGCACAAGTACACCTTGATCACACTCAGCTACTGCTTCTTCCTTCTTCATTCCAACAATCAGTACATGAGTTATTCCAGTGGTACTTTTCTAAGATCAGTGAGCAAATTAATTGTTCAATGGTCCATTGTGTTTCAGCTACTAAAGCACCAAACTCATGAGGAGTATTGGTTGCTCCGGCTGTTTAATGCTTCCGCAAAACTCAAGAAAACAGAGCAAAACTCTCTGTCCATTAGAACTCTTGAGCAAACTCTCTATTCTCTCTCTTTCTAATTCTCTGATTCTCAGGTTACTTACTCACCATCATTTCTCCATTCTCTGGCTACTTTTACTCTGGTTACTTAATTCTCTCATCTCACAATCTCTTGTTAGAAATCTGCCTAGGGTTATTAAGCTGTCTTGAAAGAATTGTCTTGAATCTGCCCTTAGGAAAATTTGATTGTGTTGTTGCCTGAATGCTTAGTCTTGAATGATTAGGATTCAAAGAGTTTTCTAGGATGGAATCATGAAAGATATCTGTCCTGTGCTAATTTAAAATGTGTTTTAAAGATCAGACTTGGTGAAGAACTAATGTTCTGGTCTCTTGTTGTCTACTGATGCTTGTCTTAGTGTTGGTTTGACAGATTGCCCATGTTGATCAGAGCCTGCACAACATAGCATATTCCTGACCATGGAGAAATAATTTGTGAGTAGACCAAGAGGCTTAAAAGCCTCATATCAAGCTTGTCTCCTCCCCTATACTCGGAGATTCAATGCTTGAGGGGGCTGTAAATGAGCTTACATGGCCTGTCTAGAAGCCACTGCAAGAAGAATTCAACAAGGACAGCAACAACTTGGAGTTAGAAACAGTTACCATTCAGTGGGGAAGCTATGGATCAGCCCAAGGCATGGAGTTAGAACAGTTACCTTCTGGTTGGGAAGCTATGGATCAGCTTCTACATGAAGTTAGAACAGTTACCTTCAGTTGGAAGCTATGAATCAGCCCATAGCATGTGTGCTTGTACCTGGTTGATGAAGCTTGTGGTCTCAAGGCTTGGTGATCATCATTGGCTCTCATCTTCCAAGCTTGACCACATACTCTTATTCTTAGGTCAAGCTTGAGGAGGGGGGTGTTAATATGAGAAGCCAATGTTCCATTCAACTTATGCAAGGGAAGTACCTTTATCTATACTTATGGTTATGATTGAATAGGTTTGCCCTTTTGAGAATTGATGCATGTGTGTGTGCATTGTTTGAATCAGGTACTTGGAGCTCATAATGGAGAGTCTGGTCGTGGATCAAAACCCTTTGATGATGGCAGGAGGTCAGAAGAAAGGGGGAGACAAAGAAACAGCAACATGGAGAGTTCCAAGCAGTTTGAGTGTGAAGCAAGGAAGGCATTTGGTGCCAGCTTGCCATTGAAGTAAGGCCATGATCCAGGGTTTAATGAGTCCCTAAAGTTGATCATAAGACTCACAAACCCACTGGCCAATCCTAGGCTGGGGTAGTTGCACTCTTTTTCCCTAAGTGATGGTTTTATCCCATGAGGTTTTTCCACACTTAGGTTTTTAATGAGGCAAGTGCTCTCAGTTCCAAGCTGTGCCCAAGGATCTCCTATGGTCAAGCTTGAGGGGGAGTGTTTGAAATAAATAAAGGAATGACCAGAAGAAGAAGCTGGTTGATGATCCAAAGAGAATTCATCAAGAGAAGCCAATTTGGTTCTGTTTGTGCAGTCTTGCTCCACAAGCTACTATATTGACCTAACTTACCTTTCAAGGCAAGAAAGGAGTTTGGAGACTTAATATGGACGTGGTAAACACTGAGATGTCAAGGAAACATGTTTCAATTAAAATAAGAGAGCCTGGTTTGAATTTGAAAAGAAGAAGTCACATGTTGCTTAAGAGAAGCAGCTGGACCTGTCACTTTCACTCAACCAGGCTGTGTAAACCTCTCTCCTGTCACTCTTGTAAGAATTAAAGATTAAGAGTGAAGATTGATGAGAATGAGTAACTAAGAGAGTGAGATTGAGAGAATCCGAGAGAGAGTTTAGTGAAGTGGTTTCATTGTTTCTCTTCACTTGACTACAAATGGTTCACATACAACATAGATATATCGACATTCTGAGCATAAGAGAACAAAGGAGAAACACATAAACAAATGAGAGAGAGAGAGAGTCGCCTGGTCTTGGATAGCGACCTCTCATGAACGGCTCCAAGGCAAGAGTGAAAACATTATTAAACTCTTGCCGACATCCTCCTTCTTGTCTTTACTCTCCAACGTCTCTCTCTTCTTTCAAACACATCAGAGGCAACTTGGGAAGGATCTTCTTGCTGTTCAAGTCTCGTTTACAAGTTGTAGTGTTGCCTTGTCTCACAAGTTGTACGACCATACTTGTGTTCCAAGGTAACACCACTTCCTTGTATCATTTGAATCTCTTCTTCTCCTCTGATTACTCTTATGCTTCTACGCTTCATCTCAACACTCCCCCTCAAGCTTGACCATGTGAAACAAGTCAAGCTTGGAAGTCATGAAGCATTCCCTCATTAAAACCTTAGCATGGTAAAACCTCATGGGACAAAAACCACGCCAAGGAAAAAGAGTAGAACACTTCATGAAGGAGAGAATCAGTGAGATGATATGTCTATGAGTCCAAGCTTTGAATGGATGAACTCACAGACCTTTCGGCTTGCAGCTTTGGTGAAGATGTCTGCCAGTTGCTCTTCACTTCTGGTGTAACATGGCAGTATGATGCGTTGCTCCACTGCTTGTCTGACTTTATGGCAATCAACTTCAATGTGTTTGGTTCTTTCATGGAACACATTGTTGGAGGCTATATGGATGGCTGCCTGGTTATCACAATGCATTGTGATGGGATCTTTGCTTTCAATTCCCAAATCCCTTAGCAGGTTCTTCATCCAGATTAACTCACTGGTGAGTTTCCTCATTGCTCTATACTCAGCTTCTGCACTAGAGCATGAGACTATCTTCTGCTTCTTGCTCTTCCAAGTGACTAAGTTGCCTCCTATGAAGGTACAATATCCAGTAGTAGACCTCCTGTCCACTCTGTCTCCAGCCCAATCTGCATCACAGTACCCCACTATCTCAGTGCTCTTGTTACACCCTAGCCATACTCCTTGTCCTGGTGCCTCTCTTAGGTATCTCAGAATCCTTTCCACCATGTTCCAATGGTGCATCTTTGGCGCTTGCATGTGCTGACTGACTTGGTTCACAGCAAAGCATACATCCGGTCTTGTAATGGTTAGATAGATGAGCTTTCCCACCATTTTCCTATAGTTCCTGACATCTCCATATGGCTTATCTTCTATCTCCCCCTCACGCATCACCTTGTATCCTTCTTTTAGTGGTGTTTTAGCAGCTCTACTGTCAAGATCACCAGCTTGTTTTAACAGATCCAAAGTGTATTTTCTTTGAGATAGGAACAGCCCTTCCTTAGATCTGCAAATCTCAATCCCTAGGAAGTACTTGAGCTCTCCCAAGTCCTTGATGTCGAATGTTGCTTTAAGAAATGCTTTGGTTGAGCTGATCCCTTCTTTGTTACTGCCTGTGATGATTATATCATCTACATAGATGAGTATAACAATGATCCCTTGCTTGCTGGTCAGAGTGAACAAGGTGTGATCAGCCTCAGATTTTACAAAGCCCCTTCCATTCAGTGTTGAGCTCAGCTTGTGATACCAGGCTCTTGGGGATTGCTTCAGCCCATATATTGCTTTCCTCAGTCTCAAAACATTGCCAGGTTTGACCATGCTTTCCATTCCAGGTGGTGGGCGCATGTATACTTCATCTTCTAGTTCTCCTTGTAAGAATGCATTCTTGACATCCATTTGCCAAAGATCCCATTCCAAATTCACAGCAAGGGAGAGCACAACCCTTATGGTGTGTAACTTTGCTACTGGAGCAAACGTTTCTAGATAATCCTCACCATACACTTGGGTGTAGCCTCTTGCTACTAGCCTGGTCTTCTTCCTTTCAGGTTTCCCATTAGCTAGATACTTGATTGTGAACAAAAGCATGCTAGTCACTGCCTTCTTGCCTTTGGGAAGTTCACTCTCAAAGAAGGTTCCATTCTTCTCCATAGCCCCCATCTCATCCTCCACAGACTCTCTCCATTCATCTATCTCCATGGCTTCTTTATAGCTTCTCGGAATGAATTCTTGATCCACATTTTGTGAGAAAATAATAGATTAGGATGTGAGAGTAAGGAGAAACAGAGTATAGGCGTGTGTAGTGATGAATAGAGTAAAGAGATTTATGTGAGAATCAAAGAGAGAGTAATGGAGAGTAATGTAGTATTTGTGAGTAACTGAGAGAGATTAAGTGAGAGTGAGTATCAGAGAGATTATGCACGAAATTGAGAGAGAGTTTAGAGTAACCAGAGAGAATACAGACTTAGAGAAAATGAAGAAAGAGAACTCCTCTCCCTTAGTTTCATTTGTGATACATGAAGGCTTAATATAGCCAATACAGCAACTTGCAACAACAATAAACTATGAATAAACAAGGGAATCATAAACTATATTATTCTGAGGGAAAAGAGGATCAGAGCAGGCTGGTGTAGAGCAGACTGGCGTGCTCAGAACTGCAGATAGTGACCTTTCCTAACAGTCCTCTCTCTTAAGCCCAACATGTGACTTTTAATCTAATTTAATCCCAACTTGCCTGAGCTCTCTCCAACCGCCTGATACCCTTTTTAAACTTCAAATATGCTTCATTAGACTATGCTGGACGAGTTCCCCACCTAGCTTGACTTCCAAGGCACTCTAGGTTAGGTTTTGTTACTTGCGCACCAAGACTGTCCAAACAGATTCGAATATGCTTGTTCTGGTTTGCTTGCTCTTGATGCTTGGTCTCTTCACTAACTCAAGTGAAGTTTATCTTCTTTCCAACACTCCCCCTCAAGCTTGACCATAGGAGATCCTTGGGCAAGCTTGGAACTATGAAGAAGCTCCCTCATTAAAAACCTTGCAAGAAAACCTCATGGGATAAAACTTTGCAAGGGAAAAAGAGTAGAGTTCAACACAGCCTGGGGATTGGCCAGTGAGTCTAAGGAACTCAGATAACTAATGGTGGAGTCCTTAGACTCTGGATCATGGCCTGACTTGTGCTGCAAGGATGAACTCCATAACTTGCACACACCAACATCTCGGAACTCTTCTTTTAGGCTGGTTGTGTCTCCCCCTCTCTTCTGACTACTCACCATCTTGAAAGGGCTTAGGGACCACCAGCTTCTACTTCAGAGAGCTCCAACTAAGGTACCTGATACATTATCCCAAAGGTGCATCAGTTCTTAAGGCAATGAATTTACTCACATCAAGCTCAATAACATTTTAAGTATAAGAACCATCATGAATGTATTGAGATGAGTTTAAGGCACTTCCCTTTCATCAGTATGTGGGGAGTGAACTCCACTTGAATCCCCACTTGGTAAAGACACAATCCGGATCATGGAAGCTCAATCTCATGCTTGGAACTGAGAAATGGAAGGACCAAGCTCGTATGGAAGGCATATGTTCTCTAGATGGCTTCTTTGATCCGGTTGGTAATGAGTATTGCAGGAGTGAACTCCACTACTTGCAAACTCCACTTTTGATCTGAGTGAACTCCACTTCTGATCTCTGGTGAGGCAATGGCCGAATTGAATCTTCAGGATAGCTCACCAGTACCCCTCCTCAAGCTTGATCCAGAGTCCTTAGACTGAGTAAAAAGGACCAAGCTTGGAAGTGAGCAATACTGAGTCTTGAAACCAGGAGCGCATCACCCTACAGCTGCGCTTAAGTCAACCAGTTCATCCCTTGATCTCATCTCCACTGCCTCTTGTGTTTCTTTTGAACCAGGAGCTCAACACCCAAACAGGCTGCGCTTAATTCAACCGGTTCTTGCAATTCATGAGGATCTCCAGCTTGGTGTGTGACTGATCAAACACTGGTCTGCCTCTCCATCAATACTCCTTCTGGCAGTATCTTCAAAGCCCAGCCATATTTTATTTCAGCCCCCACTTATTACCACCTGGTCTCCTCTTTAACAATTTCTCCATGGTCAGGAATATACACCATGTGTAGGCTCTGAACAGCATGGCAAAGCCTTCTTCTTTGTCTTGATTTGATGATGACAGAGACAACACTTGTGTACCTGAAACATCACTCAAACTCCAGCAAGAATCAGACCACACACACTAGGATCAACCCTTGATAACTCATCAAGTCTGATCCCAATGTTTAAGAAAAATGCAATGGACATGATCTAAACAACTCATCTAGTTCAAATCCATGCAAACAACACACTAGATGATCAAGAATGATAACTCATCAAGAACAGAGACTAAACAACTAGACAAATCAACTAATCACTTTAAACAGAATGAATGCACTACAAGACCAGGAAACTCTCCTAGACCTTTAGCAATGCAACAAGACAATGACAGTGGCTAAACAACTCGCCTAGCACACACACAACTTAGATCAATGATTCTAGGACAGAAGCTAAACATAACCATGCTAGCAAACTTATAATCCTAAACCATTGCACACACAACAGAAACAATTTTAAAAAAAATTGAACAAGCTCATATTAAAGTTCAGGAGGTTAGCTTACAACTCAAGGAACCTGAGCTAGTTCCTTGTACCTCCATGGACATGGTTTATCTGAACTTGGCAGGTTTGAGGTGTGGGTAAAGATCCCAACACTTCTCCTTGGTGTGCCCCTCACGCTGACAGTGCTCACATTTGAGTTCTCCCCCCTCTGACTTCTTGTACTTGGCGGATGCTTTGTTTGCAAGTGAAAGAGACTCCTTTCCTCCAAACAAGCTATGTGAGCCAAACTCCTTTTGGACTTGAGAGCACACTTCATCCAGAGTGGGAAGCTTCTCTGACCTCAATATGTGCTTAATGAGGTCAGTATACATTGGGCTGAGGGTAAGAAGTAGCCCAAACACCTTGTCTTGCTCTCTTCTTTCATGGATGATGGTTGGATCTGTTGTAGAAGGTCTTAATGACTCAAGCTCACCCCACAGAGAGTTAAACTTGCCAAAATGAGCAGTAAACTCCATCTCCTCCTGAGACAGGTTGTTTATAGCCTCCTTGAGCTCATACACCCTTGTGAGGTTGGATGAGTTTCCATAGACCTTGTAGAGAGTCTCCCAAAGCTCCTTAGCACTCTCACAGTATGAGTAAGATTCCATAATAGAAACTGAAAGAGAGCTTTGGAGAACAGACAAGACCAGTAGGTCTTCTTGCTGCCATTTGGTGCTGGTTTGCTTTGGAGCTGCTTGTAGACAATGCTCCCACAACCCTTGTCCTCCAAGTGCTGTCTTCATCACCCTAGACCAGACAAGGTAATTTGACCCCTTTAGCACCACAGAAACCACCATGCTTCTTGGTTTCTCCATTATGAAGAGTTTTGGACCAGTGGATAATAGATGGTACCCACTGGTTTTGCAAGAACAGAGCTTGAAGCTGGACTTTGATGAGGCTTGCTGGACTGAGCTGAAGCCTTCTTGAGTTCCAGAAGCTAAAGTCCTCCTTTATCTTGATATCTGGTGAGTCTATTCCCTCCTGGAACAGCTTTGGACCAGAAGATACAAGGATGAACAGAAACAGAGTTTTAAAGAGAGATTTGAACTAGAAAAGATTTGCGGAAGCTGTATAGGTTCTCAAGAGCTTGTAGCTCTGATACCATGTGAGAAAATAATAGATTAGGATGTGAGAGTAAGGAGAAACAGAGTATAGGCGTGTGTAGTGATGAATAGAGTAAAGAGATTTATGTGAGAATCAAAGAGAGAGTAATGGAGAGTAATGTAGTATTTGTGAGTAACTGAGAGAGATTAAGTGAGAGTGAGTATCAGAGAGATTATGCACGAAATTGAGAGAGAGTTTAGAGTAACCAGAGAGAATACAGACTTAGAGAAAATGAAGAAAGAGAACTCCTCTCCCTTAGTTTCATTTGTGATACATGAAGGCTTAATATAGCCAATACAGCAACTTGCAACAACAATAAACTATGAATAAACAAGGGAATCATAAACTATATTATTCTGAGGGAAAAGAGGATCAGAGCAGGCTGGTGTAGAGCAGACTGGCGTGCTCAGAACTGCAGATAGTGACCTTTCCTAACAGTCCTCTCTCTTAAGCCCAACATGTGACTTTTAATCTAATTTAATCCCAACTTGCCTGAGCTCTCTCCAACCGCCTGATACCCTTTTTAAACTTCAAATATGCTTCATTAGACTATGCTGGACGAGTTCCCCACCTAGCTTGACTTCCAAGGCACTCTAGGTTAGGTTTTGTTACTTGCGCACCAAGACTGTCCAAACAGATTCGAATATGCTTGTTCTGGTTTGCTTGCTCTTGATGCTTGGTCTACCATAAAGACTTGGTGGTTCTCGGGAAACTGAGCTAGAGAGCATGTGGCTTGGATGGGATGAGCCACGGCTTGTGAGTTGAAATACACTCTTGTATTCACCCAATCTGTTGGCGGGCGTCTGATCCTCTCACTTCTTCTTGGTGGTTGCGCTTGAGCTGGTTCTTCTAGTGTTGTAGCCTCATTATCCATCTGATCTCTGCTACCCACTGATCCTTCTGGTTGCTCTGCTTGATCATGAGAAACTGAGCTTTGTGGTTGTATCTCAGTTACCTTCCCCCCCTCAGGATCAAGAGGAGCATCCGCAGCAGCTTCATTACTAGGACCCTCCTGGTCTCTATTGCTTGTGGAACCCTCCTGATGAGGGCTTGACTCAGCTGTTGTATTCCCTCCTGGTATACTGATGCCAATGCCCCTCATAACTCTTCTCAAGTTCTCGGCCCTATCTGATGCTGATTGAGACAAGTCTTTTACTTCATCCCAACTCTTTTCTGCATAGTAGCCTTTGGACTCAACAAACCTCACATCCCTGGATACTAGAACCCTCTTGGTATCTGGCACATAGCACTTATATCCTTTTTGGTGAGGAGAGTAGCCTATAAACATGGCTCTGGTGCTCTTTGGTTCCAGCTTGTTTCTTTGTTGTCCTGGAATCAAAACAAAGCACACACACCCAAATACCCGAAGGTGATCTATAGATGGACGATATTTGTTTAATACCTCATGTGGTGACTGATCTTGCAAGATTTTGGTTGGTATCTTGTTGATCAGGTAGCATGCTGTCATCACTGCATCGCCCCAAAACCTCTTGGGCACATTCATGTGGAACATCATACTCCTAGCAACCTCCATAAGGTGCCTATTCTTTCTCTCAGCCACTCCATTTTGTTGTGGAGTGTATGGACAGCTTGTTTGATGGATCACTCCATGCTTGGATAGGTGTTGTTTAAATGCGGTGCTTGTGTATTCCCCACCATTATCTGATCTCAAAATTTTTATCTTGGCATTGTAATGGTTAGACACATAATTTTGAAAATTTATAAACGCATCTAACACCCTATCCTTTGATTGAAGCAAGGTGATCCAAGTATACTTGGTTTTCTCATCTATGAATGTCACAAAATATTTATGAAACTCCCTAGATGCGCATGGTGCAGTCCAAACATCAGAGTGAATTAAATCAAAGGCACATTCATAGATAGTACTCGATTTAGGGAACACAGTTTTACAATGCTTTCCTAAGATACAAGCTTCACAATCTTTTTGAAAGGAAATACTAGGCAACATGATGTTCAAAGCACGAGAGTGAGGATGACCTAATCTAGCATGCCACATTACATCTTTAGGGAAATTAAAACATGAATTTAAAGCAAGAGATAAATCGGAAGCAAGCTTAGTGTCTTCAAGCAAGTACAAGTCTCCCTTGGTTACACCTTTGCCAAGCAACCTACTAGTTTCAATATCCTGAAACAAAACATCATTAGGAGTGAAGGTAACATGGCAATTTAAATCAGTGGCAACCCTTTTTACAGATAACAAGTTGGAAGTGAAACTAGGCATATAAAAGGCTTTAGAGTCTTTTTCAAATATCCTAAGATCACCCACCCCTTTAATAGGAACCAACTCTCCATTAGCTACACACACATTTCCTAGGGCAGGAACAATATTTTTAATCAACCCTAGATCACTTATCATATGATGACTGGCCCCTGAATCAATCACTAAAGGTTTGTTCATTTTAGAGCTAGCGATCGCATTCAAGGAATAGTCAATATTAGTAGCATGTAAAGAGGTACCAAAGATGTTACCAGAGTGGTCCTTGAGAGCCCTGATGAGAGCCTCAATGTCAGATCTCTTGATGGTATCATCAGGAGTGATTCTCAAGGTACTGGAGTTGCTTGATACAAGCGCTTTGCCTTCACCAGCTGGATTGGTGTTTGTGATAGCTCGTGTGGTGTTTGGGGTGCTTGGTTCACCCATCTCACCAGAGTAGTTGGCTCTTGCATCATTGTGAGGAGTCCTGAACTTCATTGGCTTGAGGTGAGGGTGGAGGATCCAGCACTTGTCCTTGCCATGCCCTTTCTTCTTGCAATGGTCACAAACCCACACTTTCTTGTCCTCCGGCTTGTACTGACCCTTGTTTGCTGTGCCTTCAGCTTGGTTCACCAACACAAGCTCTCCTTTACCTCCAAAGAGTCCCACCGACCCTTGTTCCTTCTGGATTTGAGAGCATACTTCTTCCAAGGTTGGTAGCTTCTCGGCCCTCAGCAAGTGTTTAATGAGGTCGTTGTAACCGGGGTTCATGGTGAGGAGCAAGGCAAACACCTTGTCTTCTTCTCTCCAGTCTTTAAGTATGCTTGGGTCCACAGTACATGGCCTCAGCATCTCCAACTCAGCCCACAAGGCTCAGAACTTGCCGAAATGCTGGTTGAAATCCATGTCTTCTTGGTGGAGTGAGCTAATGGCCCTCTTGACCTCAAACACTCTACTCAAGTTTGATATGTTGCCATACACCTTCTGAAGAGTGTTCCACAACTCTTTGGGAGTCTCACAGTAAGAGTAAGCTTCCAGGATTGGTGCGTCAAGGCTGCTTTGGATGATAGACAACACCAAGAGATCCTCCTGATCCCACTTGTCTTCGGTAGCAACCACAACTTCAGTACTGTCCCCTCCTTGGACAGTCTCTTTAGAGGGCTTGTCTTCTGTTATGTGAGAACAGAGACCTCTTCCTCCCAAGGCTGTTTTAACAAGCCTAGACCACAAGAGATAGTTTACACCAGTGAGTGTAACCGGAATGGAGACTTTGGATGACTTTTCCATTTTTGGCAAATTCTGGAGTGGTAAGTGAAGAACACTCAAGAACACAAAGAAATTTTGCTAAAAAAGGAAAGTTAAGAACAGAGATTATGCGGAAGTGAAAAAGGAATTAAGGTCTCAAGAGCAAGAGAGCTCTGATACCATGTAAGAATTAAAGATTAAGAGTGAAGATTGTGTTGAGATGAGATGCTAAGAAGAGAAGAGAAGAAGAGTTAAGCAGATTTGGAGATGGCACTATTACAGTAACTTTTATTTACCACAGTAAAATAAAAGTTACTGCTCAGTTAAAGGTAAAAGGAAGTTACCTTGATGGTGAGAAGAGATGGCAAGTGCTTTGGACTAAGGAAGAGTCTATGGATAGTGATCAGACCATTGTGGTCTGTGTGGAGGAAGAGAGGCGAGCATAGACAGCTTTGGACAGGCTGTAAAGGTCCAAAGCATGTGAGCTCTCTCAGCCCTTCATTTCAAACCAGCCAGCCTTGCCATGTTGACCTCACATGCTTAGCATAGTGTTTTCTCTTTAGCTTCTGCGCAAACCCTTGTCTTACTTCTCTCTATATATACTCTTGTAATCACAACTTTGAGACTAATGAGAAATGTTCCTCCCAAATAGTAATTTCTGGTTTCTTCATTCTTAATCTCTTAGATCTTTGATTCACAAACTCTCTCAATCTCTTAAAACTCTTTCTAATCTCTAAAATATCATGGTATCAGAGCCAGGTTCATTAAAAGAAAGAGTATTTCGTGATCTTTGAAGAATGTTCTTGAGTGTTCTTGAGTGTTCTTGAGTTTTTGGTGAGCTAGATCTTTGAAAATTTGAGTTTGAGTCTGTTGGTGTTTCTTTTGGAGGACAAGCTACAAGGAGGTTCCTTTAGGTGTTTGACAAGCTCAGAAGGAGAGTCTAGCTTGCTGAGAAGCTTGGCGAGTTGTTTGGAGAGTCTTGGAGGAAGATCTAAGCTATAGCTTAGTACTTTGGATGTCGTTTGTGGATTGCTGAGTCTTGTGTGTTGATCTCTGTGTTTGCGGTTGGTTATTGATGAATAACAACCAGTGTAACAGGGAAATGGAGTGGAGTTGTTCAAGCTGGTTGAAGACAGCCTTGGAGAGCTGTGGGATTGGGAGAAATGATGTAAAGGTGGGATCTTTGAAGGAGGTCACTACTGATGGTGTAAAGGTGGGATCTTTGAAGGAGGTCACTACTGATGAGAGTAATGATGTAAAGGTGGAGTCTTTGAAGGAGATGGCTACTGATGGGAGTACACTGCTCAAGGGGATTGAAGAAGTTCATGAGAACAAGATCAGTCTTAGGAGAGTGCGTGAGGTCAAGGAGGGGATCCTTGGAGTTAGAGATCATCTAATGGAGCTGCAACACTTGTGGGATGAACTACAAGGGTTGAGAACTCGTGTGGATGCTACACCAAAGCAAGAGGTGATAGCAAGGCTCTTGGTGAGCATGGAGTTATCTTATGGATGGCTAGTAGAGATGGTTCTCAATGGAGAACAACTCGCAGATGTGGAAGGAATGTGTGTGCTGGTGGAGAGAGCACACAAGATGATGAGAGATTGGTTAACCATGAGTAGGAGTGAGGGCTCATGGAGGCTAACCAGGAGTAGGAGTGAGAGCTTCCGGAAGAAGAGGAAAGGGAGAATGCTTGCTAAGGGGTTTAGCAACATGATAAGGTGTAGGAAGAGAGTTGTGGGAGTATGCAACTACTCTGCCTATATGGGAGAAGGAAGCATGGTTCCAAAGAAGCCAGAAGTAGATGAGCATGTAACCAAGGAGGAATGGAGTGAGTTTGTTAAGCATATGTATGCTTTGGTTACGACCCGGAGGGATAGCTCTCCTACCAAAGCATACACATCAAACAAACCCATCATCATTGATTCTGGTGCAAGTCATCACATGATCAGTGATAGACATCTACTAAAGGATATAAAAACATCCAGTGGAGGAGTAAAGATAGCAAATGGGGACATGATCCCCATAGAAGGAGTGGGGAAGCTCAAACTGTTTGACAAGGAGACTAATGCATTCTACATGCCTCGGTTTGAATCAAACTTGCTATCAGTGAAGAGAGCAACGGTTGATCTAGGTTGTCAAGTAGTATTCAGGCCAGAAGAAGTGGAGTTTCAAGACTTAAAGACTGGAAGAGTCATTGGTAGAGGTGATAGCAAGAATCAGCTATACCATCTACTTGTGACCAAGGAGTTTCCTAATCCTATGTGTTTGAGCAGTGCTGCTGAGAAAGTGGACAACATGATTTGGCATGCAAGGCTAGGACATCCACACGCTCGTGCTATTGGATTGGTAATGCCTAAAATGTCATTCAACCACTTGGAGTGTGAAGCATGCATTCTAGGGAAGCATTGTAGGACAGTGTTCCCAACTTCAGAGACAACCTATGAGCATTGCTTTGATCTAGTTCACTCGGATGTGTGGACTGCTCCATGCATGTCTAGAGATAGCCAGAAGTACTTTGTGACTTTCATTGATGAGAAGTCAAAGTATACTTGGCTGACATTGCTTCCATCTAAGGACAGGGTGTTGGAGGCGTTTATGAACTTCCAGGCATATGTATCCAATCAATACAATGCCTCGGTGAAGATATTGAGGTCAGATAATGGAGGTGAATACATCAGCAATGCATTCAAGAGCCATCTAGCCAAGCATGGGATTGTGCACCAGACTAGTTGTCCTTATACACCACAGCAGAATGGTGTAGCTGAGAGGAAGAATAGGCACTTAATGGAGGTTGCAAGGTCAATGATGTTTCATGCAAATGTCCCAAAGAAATTTTGGGGAGATGCTGTGCAAACTGCTTGCTATCTTATCAACCGGGTCCCAACAAGGATTCTGAAGGATGTGTCTCCATTTGAGGTGTTGAATAAGAAGAAGCCTTTCATTGATCATCTAAGGGTATTTGGATGTGTGTGCTATGTGATGACTCCAGGAGAGCTGAGGAACAAGTTGGAAGCCAAGAGTACAAAGGCTATGTTCATTGGATACTCCAACACACAAAAGGGTTATAAGTGTTATGATCCTGATGAAAAGAGAGTGATGGTGTCTAGAGAAGTGAGGTTTGTTGAAACAAAAGGGTATTATGAAGAAAAGGAGTGGGAGAATTTGAAGGATTTGTCTCAAGCTCCATCTGATAGGGCAACAACACTGAGAGTGATGTTGGAAAGGTTAGGGATAGGAGTATCCCTGGATCCTAGTTCTGGAAGAAGAGAGTCTTCCAACCAGCATGGTGAAGCTGTGAGAACAACTCCTCTTGATCATGAGAGGGGGAATGGAACTGAATCTCAAAATCAAGGAGATTCAAGTCAACAACATGATCAAGAGGCGACTGCTGGAGTAGAGAGTGGTGCTCAATCTAGTGAAGATGAGCAAAGAGAAGATACTTCTACTGGTTCAGATACTCAATCTAGTGAAGATTGGGGAGAAGATTCTGGTGGATCAAATGAGAGTGGTGAACAAGAGCCACAAGAAGAGGAACAAGTGCAAGAGTTAAGGAGAAGCACTAGGGTGAAGAGAGATTCCTCCAACTGGGTAAACACAAGGGTGTACTACAATGCCCAGGCTGTGGAGCATCCATCTCAAGCCGTGTGTTCCTTTGCAGAGTTCCCGGATGAACATGTAGCTTTCACAGTAAGCTTGGATGAGTGTTACATCCCAAGAACTTATGAGGAAGCTGTAGCTATAAAAGAGTGGAGAGAATCAGTGGCTGATGAGTCTGGAGCTATGATTAAAAATGAAACTTGGTATGAGAGTGAGCTACCTAAAGGGAAGAAGGCAGTGACTAGTAAATGGGTGTTCACAATCAAGTTCTATCCTGATGGGAGAATAGAGAGGCGCAAGTCTAGGCTGGTGGCAAGAGGATTTACTCAGACATATGGTGAGGACTATGTGGAGACCTTTGCACCAGTGGCTAAACTCCATACTATCAGGATTGTATTGTCTCTAGCTGTGAATCTTGAGTGGGATTTGTGGCAGATGGATGTGAAGAATGCATTTCTTCAAGGAGAATTGGAAGATGAGGTGTATATGCATCCACCACCAGGTCTTGAACATCTAGTCAAGAAGGGCAATGTGCTGAGGTTAAAGAAAGCTATCTATGGTCTTAAGCAGTCTCCAAGGGCGTGGTACAATAAGCTAAGTACTACACTGAATGGGAGAGGATTCAGGAAGTCAGAATTGGATCACACTCTCTTTACCTTAACCACTCCATCAGGCATTATTGTGTTGCTTGTCTATGTTGATGATATCATCATCACCGGAAGTGATAAGGAAGGCATCAAGGCTACAAAGGAGTATCTTAAAGCAAGTTTTGAGATCAAAGACTTGGGAGAAATGAAATACTTTCTTGGGATTGAGATATGCAGATCAAAGGAAGGGTTGTTTCTGTCTCAAAGGAAGTATGTGATTGATCTCTTGAAAGGAGCTGATGCATATGGGGGAAAGACAGCAAAGATGCCAATGGAGGATGGTTACAAGGTTCCACGTGAGGGGGAGATTGAGGATAGCAAGCCATTTCATGATCCTAAGCTATACAGGAAGATAGTGGGGAAACTGATCTACCTTACCATCACAAGACCTGATGTGTGCTTTGCGGTGAATCAAGTGAGTCAGCACATGCAAGTTCCTAAGGAGCATCATTGGAGAATGGTGGAAAGGATCTTGATGTATCTGAATGGAACGACTGGTCTTGGAGTTTGGATGGGATGTAACAAGAGTACTGAGGTTGTAGGCTACTGTGATGCGGATTGGGCTGGAGACCGAGCAGACAGAAGATCAACAACCGGCTATTGTACATTCATTGGAGGTAATCTTGTCACATGGAAGAGCAAGAAGCAGAAGGTGGTGTCTTGTTCTAGTGCTGAGGCTGAGTATAGAGCTATGCTTAAGCTCACTAACGAGCTAGTATGGATCAAGGGGATTCTGAAGCATTTGGAGATTGAGCAAGCAACTCCAATGGTGATGCACTGTGATAATCAAGCAGCCATCCATATAGCCTCTAACTCAGTGTTCCATGAAAGAACCAAACACATTGAGGTGGATTGTCACAAGGTGAGGCAGATGATGATACTTGGGGTAATTCTGCCTTGTTACACTAGAAGTGAGGATCAGTTGGCTGATGTGTTCACAAAGGCAGCAAGGCAAAAGACAATGGAGTCCATTCATATCAGATTGGGGCTCATTGATCTTTCGCCTAAGCACTAGCTTATACACTCTCCTGATCATGTGATCTCTACTCTTTCCTCATTAAGGTTTTGTCCCAATGGGTTTTCCTTAATGAGGTTTTAACGAGGGAGATCTCATGGTCCTTCCAAGCTTGACTTGTTTCACATGGTCAAGCTTGAGGGGGAGTGTTGAGATGAGATGCTAAGAAGAGAAGAGAAGAAGAGTTAAGCAGATTTGGAGATGGCACTATTACAGTAACTTTTATTTACCACAGTAAAATAAAAGTTACTGCTCAGTTAAAGGTAAAAGGAAGTTACCTTGATGGTGAGAAGAGATGGCAAGTGCTTTGGACTAAGGAAGAGTCTATGGATAGTGATCAGACCATTGTGGTCTGTGTGGAGGAAGAGAGGCGAGCATAGACAGCTTTGGACAGGCTGTAAAGGTCCAAAGCATGTGAGCTCTCTCAGCCCTTCATTTCAAACCAGCCAGCCTTGCCATGTTGACCTCACATGCTTAGCATAGTGTTTTCTCTTTAGCTTCTGCGCAAACCCTTGTCTTACTTCTCTCTATATATACTCTTGTAATCACAACTTTGAGACTAATGAGAAATGTTCCTCCCAAATAGTAATTTCTGGTTTCTTCATTCTTAATCTCTTAGATCTTTGATTCACAAACTCTCTCAATCTCTTAAAACTCTTTCTAATCTCTAAAATATCAGATTGATGAGAATGAGTAACTAAGAGAGTGAGATTGAGAGAATCCGAGAGAGAGTTTAGTGAAGTGGTTTCATTGTTTCTCTTCACTTGACTACAAATGGTTCACATACAACATAGATATATCGACATTCTGAGCATAAGAGAACAAAGGAGAAACACATAAACAAATGAGAGAGAGAGAGAGTCGCCTGGTCTTGGATAGCGACCTCTCATGAACGGCTCCAAGGCAAGAGTGAAAACATTATTAAACTCTTGCCGACATCCTCCTTCTTGTCTTTACTCTCCAACGTCTCTCTCTTCTTTCAAACACATCAGAGGCGACTTGGGAAGGATCTTCTTGCTGTTCAAGTCTCGTTTACAAGTTGTAGTGTTGCCTTGTCTCACAAGTTGTACGACCATACTTGTGTTCCAAGGTAACACCACTTCCTTGTATCATTTGAATCTCTTCTTCTCCTCTGATTACTCTTATGCTTCTACGCTTCATCTCAACAACTCTCACTCCCTTTGGTCGAGATTCACCTTGGCTGCATCCTTCTGGCTTCATCAGAAACCCCACAATAATATTTGTTTAGTCATTCCCTTGTTTAATCATTGTTTATTGTAAGTGATTGTCTATTTAAAGACTTCACCACCTCTTGTAACATTTATCAAGTATCAATACAAGTTTCTTTCAGTCTAATTTCGTGGCTCTCTCTCCCTTTCTTGTGTCTAAACAATATTCACAATGTAAGGAATTTAGAGTTATGGTTTAGAGGCTGCCTTAACACTCTTTCTCTTAAGGCAGCCTAATACTTGTAAAACTCTCTCTAAACTCTTCTTTATCTTCTCTTAAGCTCTAGATTACTGATTCTGATTCTCATTCTTCTTAAGTGAACAAACTAAAAGTGTTGTGTCACTCTTCAAGAATTAGATTCAAACTAGAGATCTTTGCCACACATAACCAGTTTACTATCTAGGATTTTGGTTATAGTGTAGGCTGCTTCATATAACCAGTGTACTCTCTAGGACATTTGGTTGTATTGTTAAGCTGTAAGAGGATTCAATCATCAGATGATTGTCTCTTCCTTTTAATGGTGAGTTCCTGTTGCTTGGTTGAAGGGGATTCAGTTACAAGTTAACTGAATACTCTCTTGACATGAGACAAACACTCATGAATTCCAACAACTTGTACCAAAGAAAGATGGTAGCTGGAGAATGTGTGTCGATTGCAGAGCCATCAACAATATCACTGTAAAGTATCGATATCCCATTCCTAGATTAGATGATATGCTTGATGAGTTGCATGGTTCTAGCATCTTTTCTAAGGTTGATTTAAAAAGTGGGTATCAGCAAATTAGAATGAAAGAGGGTGATGAGTGGAAAACTGCTTTTAAAACGAAGCAGGGGCTATATGAATGGTTAGTGATGCCATTTGGGCTGACTAATGTGCCTAGTACTTTCATGAGGTTAATGAACCATGTTCTTAGATCATTTATAGGTCATTTTGTTGTGGTTTACTTTGATGACATTTTGATCTACAGCAAGAACTTGGATGAGCATGTTGAGCATCTTAGAAAGGTTCTAGAAGTGCTTAGGAAGGAATCCTTGTTTGCTAATTTAAAGAAATGTACTTTTGGAGCAGATAACCTTGTCTTTTTAGGTTTTGTTGTGAGTGCAGATGGAATCAAGGTTGATGAAGAAAAGATCAAAGCTATCAAAGAATGGCCAAGCCCAAAGACAGTTGGTGAAGTGAGAAGCTTCCATGGTCTAGCCGGATTCTACAGAAAATTTGTCAAGGATTTTAGTACTGTGGCTGCACCACTGACTGAAGTAATCAAGAAAAACGTTGGGTTCAAGTGGGAACAATTCCAAGAAGAAGCATTCCAAGCCTTGAAAGAGAAACTCACCAATTCACCAGTTCTTTCTCTCCCTGACTTTTCTAAAACATTTGAAATAGAATGTGATGCTTCTGGTATTGGTGTAGGTGCTGTACTTATGCAGGAAAAGAAACCTATAGCTTTTTTTAGTGAAAAGCTTGGAGGGGCTACTCTGAACTATCCAACGTATGACAAAGAGCTCTATGCGCTTGTGAGGGCTTTGCAAACATGGCAACACTATCTCTGGCCTAAGGAGTTCGTCATCCACACTGATCATGAGTCTCTAAAGCATCTCAAGGGACAACAGAAACTAAACAAGAGACATGCTAGATGGATCGAATTCATTGAAACCTTTCCTTATGTGATCAAATACAAGAAAGGTAAGGAAAACATAGTTGCTGATGCACTATCTCGAAGGTATGTTCTCTTGAACACTCTTGAAACGAAATTACTTGGATTTGAGCATATCAAAACTTTATATGCCACTGATTCTGATTTTAAAGATATATATGCTTCTTGTGAGAAGTTTGGTCGTGGTAAATACTTCAAGGATGATGGTTTTCTCTTCTTTGAAAATAGACTATGTGTGCCTAACTCTTCTTTGAGAGATTTGTTTGTCAAGGAAGCTCACGCAGGTGGACTTGGAGGACATTTTGGCGTGGCTAAGACACTGAACGTAATGCAGGATCACTTCTATTGGCCACACATGAGGAGAGATGTAGAAAAAGCTTGTGAAAGGTGTGTCACTTGCAAACAGGCTAAGTCCAAAGTCCAAAGCCACGGTCTGTATACTCCTTTACCCATTCCTTTGCATCCATGGCATGACATTTCAATGGATTTTGTTTTTGGATTACCTAGGACTAAGACTGGAAAGGATTCTGTGTTTGTAGTCGTTGATAGGTTTTCTAAAATGGCTCATTTTATTCCATGTCATAAGACTGACGATGCTGTGAATGTTGCTAATATGTTCTTTAAAGAAATTGTTAGACTTCATGGAATGCCTAGGACAATTGTTTCTGATAGAGACACCAAGTTTCTTAGCTTCTTTTGGAAAACCTTGTGGTCTAAGTTAGGAACTAAGCTGTGTTTCTCTACTACTTGTCATCCACAGTCTGATGGACAAACTGAAGTTGTCAATAGAACATTGTCTACCTTGCTGCGTGCATTGATTAAAAAGAACCTTAGGACTTGGGAAGAATGTTTGCCTCATGTAGAATTTGCTTATAATCATGCTAGGCATTCTGCATCTAAGTTCTCTCCATTTGAAATTGTCTATGGTTTCAATCCTTTATCACCTTTGGATCTAATGCCTTTACCTTTGAGTGAAAGAGTTAGCTTGGATGGACAAAAGAAAGCTGAACTTGTTAAGCAGATACATGAGAAGGCCCAGATCAATATAGAAAACAAGACCAAGCTGTACGCTAAGCAAGCTAACAAGGGAAGAAAAGAGATGATCTTTGAAGAAGGAGACTTAGTTTGGATACACCTGAGGAAGGACAGATTTCCTAACGAAAGAAAATCCAAACTCATGCCTAGACTAGATGGTCCTTTCAAAGTCATCAGGAAGATCAACAACAATGCCTATCAACTCGATCTCCAAGGTAAGTATAACGTGAGCTCAAGCTTCAATGTTACTGACCTAGTTCCTTATCATGCAGATGAAACGGATTTGAGGTCAAATCCTTCTCAAGTGGGAGAGGATGATGTGATCTTGACAAGCAATGGAACTAAAGATATGGAACAGCTTGAACCAGAGCTTAAGGAAGTTGAAGAAAGAACCATGAAGCAGCTTGAACCTGAGGAAACAAATGGCAAGGACTTAGAGGTACCAGTTGGTCCAATGACTAGATCCAAGCAAGCCAGATTCAATCAAGCTTTCCATAAACTCTTATACACTATCCAGGGCAGTCTAGAGTGTGCTTATCCAACTACTCTGGTTGTGATTCAAGCCGTCTAAGACATTCATCAAGAGAGGTGTTGTGACTTGCACTCTTTTCCTTAGTTTGGTTTTGTCCCATTGGGTTTTCCAAACAAGGTTTTTAATGAGGCTTGGACACAACACTTATACGATAGCCTCTTGATGAAACCATGCCATTTCTCTTATTTTCTAGTCTATTTTCGGATTTAAAACTTGGTCTTTATTTATGTTTTCAAGGGAGCCTTTGTTTTAAGTATTTTGTGTGTTTCCAAGAAGCTGTGCATGTACAGACTTTTTGCCTATATATTATGGACGAAAATCATGAATAAAATCATCAAACACTTTTTCTATTAAAAATTCTCTCTGAATCTTGTTTGATCAAAGCTTGTTTAAGTGTTATTCGGATCTTTGATCCTTACCTTGCAAGCAAACCTTTGATAGTCCAAGAGTCATTCCGCAACTCTTTGAAGTATCACTCAATCCACATCTTGTTTCATCATCACAATCCGTTGGAGAGTAGTCAGGGACGTGATCCTCACACCTAGGATCATATCAATATGCCATTATCTTCATGATTCTTATCAAACCAGGATGAACCATGATATAAGAAGCTTTATTTGGAACCACTAATCAGTGAGAATAACCAGGAAGTTGAATAAATCTCATAGGAGTTGTGAGTAAGAAGATATCCTACTTTCTATCCAAATGATTCCAGATTAGCCTGTTCGGACATATGGCATTATCCTCATGATTCTTATCAAACCAGGACGAACCACGATCTAAGAAGCTTTATTTGGAACCACTAATCAGTGGAGAATAACCAGGAGTTGAATAAATCTTATAGGAATTGTGAGTAAGAAGATATCCCACTTTCTATCCAGATGATTCCAGATTAGAATGTTCGGACATATGCCATTATCTTCATGATTCTTATCAAACCAGGATAAACCACGATCTAAGAAGCTTTATTTGGAACCACTAATCAGTGGAGAATAACCAGGAAGTTGAATAAATCTCATAGGAGTTGTGAGTAAGAAGATATCCTACTTTCTATCCAAATGATTTCCAGATTAGCCAGTTCGGACTTATGGCAATATCCTCATGATTTTAATCAAACCAGCATGAACCCACGATCTAGAAGCTTTATTTGGAACCACTAATCAGTGGAATAACCAGGAGTTGAATAAATCTCATAAGTTGTTGTGAGGAAGAAAATATCCTACCTTCTATCCAGATTATTCCAGATTAGGCATGTTCGGACATATGCCATTATCTTCATGATTCTTATCAAACCAGGATGAACCACGATCTAAGAAGCTTTATTTGGAACCACTAATCAGTGGAAATAACCAGGAAGTGAATAAATCTCATAGAATTGTGAGTAAGAAAGATATCCCACTTTCTATCCAGATGATTCCAGATTAGCATGTTCGGACATATGGCGATATCTTCATGATTCTTATTAAACCAGGATGAACCAATATGTAAGAAGCTTGATTGGAACCACTAATAAGTGGAGAATAACCAGGAAGTTGAATAAATCTCATAGGAGTTGTGAGTAAGAAGATATCCCACTTTCTATCCAGATGATTCAGATTAGCCTGTTCGAACATATGCCATTATCTTCATGATTCTTATCAAACCAGGATGAACCACGATCTAAGAAGCTTTATTTGGAACCATTATTCAGTGGAGAATAACCAGGAAGTTAAATAAATCTCATAGGAGTTGTGAGTAAGAAGATATCCCACTTTCTATCCAGATGATTCCAGATTAGCCTGTTCGGACATATGGGAATATCTTCATGATTCTTATCAAACCTGGATGAACCACGATCTAAGAAGCTTTATTTGGAACCACTAATCAGTGGAGAATAAACCAGGAAGATGAATAAATCTCATAAGTG
>NW_026615470.1:0-58897 GCF_000801105.2 Raphanus sativus | reverse complement strand
AACTGGTTCATACAGCTCGTCTTTAAGATACTTGTCCAGCTCGTTTACAACTTCTGAAGTTGTTCTTTTAGCAACCATAAACTTTGAAAAGGGATCATCAAAGTTGTCATCTTCCATATCCTTACATTCTTGGCTCGACTCGGTTACATTCTCACCATCACGAGCAGCAGAATCTTGTAGATTTAAAGTGTTGTACCGATCACTATATACCTTGAATATTCTCCCCAAAAGATCCATCACCAACTTAGACATTTCTTTGCACTTTGTATTACCTCTTCCATAGATAAGTTCAAAGCTGTACTCCGTGAAAACCATTTTGCGACGAGGATCAAGTATACCAGCCACTATTAATAGCTTATTGATCTTCTCAGTACCTTCCCAATATTTATCAAACTTAGCTGTCATTGCAGAAGCCATCTCCCTTAAATCAACGTCTTGACTATAAGACATATTCTCCACACTTGACTGAATTTTGCATATCTCATTATAGCAACCATTTGAAGTTATTTTTATAGAAGAAGAGAAGGCTAAAGTTGAGTCATAGAAAGACTTCAAGAACTTTACCATATGCCGCGCTTTGTCCCAGTCAACAGTTGTTGGAGGTCCTTTCCTCACCTTCCCATTAGAATCAAGTTCTTTGAACCATGCATCATACGGCTTATCCATATCAGCCATCTTTTCAAATGCAGTTCGATATTTAAGTGCACTTCTCAGCATCAAGTAAGTTGAGTTCCACCTAGTAACACAATCCAATATCACACTTCCTCTTGTTATCTTCTCAACATCCACCCAACGCTTAAAAGATTCTAGTCTTGAAGTAGAAGACCTCACATATTTGACAGCATTACGAACACTTATTATGCTCTTACTTATATCATCCAACCCTTCATTGGCAATCAGATTCAGTATGTGTGCACAACAGCGTATGTGCATAAATTCACCATTCATCATCAAAGCATCATTGTTCTTTTGGAGCAGCCGATCTTTCAAAATGCTGATTGCTTTATCATTGCTGCTTGCGTTATCAAGTGTGATAGAAAACACTTTCTCAATACCCCAATCATCCAAAGATCTTTTAAATTGGTTTGCAATGGTCTCTCCTTTATGATCAGGAATAGGACTAAAACTAATAATCCTTCTATGCAGTTGCCAATCCATATCAATGAAATGAGCAGTTATAACCATATAACTCAAAGTTGTAATAGCAGTCCATATGTCGGTGGTAAAAGAAATTGCTTGCTTATTGAGGCTTAAAGTAGTCCTCAATGCAGTTTTCTCAGCATTATACATACCAACAACCTCCCTTGTAATTGTTCTTCGTGATGGAATAGTAAACCAAGGAATAACAGTCTCACAAAACTGTCTGAACCCTTCATTCTCAACAAAAGAAAATGGCAACTCATCCATGATAATCATTTTCACTGTTGCTTGCTTGCACACGACATGATCAAAAGGTTTAGTCATACCAACACTTTTACCACCATGAACATTATTTCCACCACTAGACAAGTGTTGTTGAGAATCAGATTCCAGCGAATCTAAATAATCTTTGCACTTCTTCATGTGTGACATCAAAGTGCTAGTTCCACCTGTGGATGGACATGAATAGATCTTACCACAGTAATTGCATGAGCACTTTGATTCATCATCTTCAAGTTTAGTAAAAACTTCCCACGCCGGTGATCGTGATGGTAGTTTTCTTTTTGGCTTTGGCGGTACTGGTGGAGAATCAGATTCCTTTCTTTTACCGCTGGCCTTGTTTTTGTTATTCATCTACACAGAAAACATAGAAATTGTTAATTAAATAAAAAGAATCAAAGAACATTCAGTTAATTTACGTGAGTTTATTTACTATTGGAGAAGATGAACGAGACAGACGGCTACTTAGAGTCTTAGATGCTTATAGTTTTTAGGTTTTTTTGTACAATCTTTAGGTATTAGGATCAGAAATATATATAATAGTATTATTTGAATTATATTTGGAATTTTTTTTAAAATATATGGAAGTTAAGAAAAATGGAAAATTAACTTTAACTAAAATTTACAATATGATAATATATATATACATATGTATTTAATATTGGATTATCGGTTTGGTTCGGTTTGGTTCGGTTTAAACCCAAACCAAACCAAACCGTTCGGGTTGAGTAAAACATGAACCAATCGGGTTACATAAAGAACACGGTTTGGTTTGGTTCGGTTTAACTTCGGTTTGGTTGGTTCGGTTCGGTTCGGTTTGGGTTTTTTGCCCACCCCTACAAACAAATCCTTAGGTTGATTATGAAACAGTACTTAAAGGTAAACTGTAAAATTGAGGGTTATATTTTAATGTGTGTTGGACCGGAAATGGTTAAAGGTGAGGCATGCACAAGGAATCCACAATGTAGCATTAGAAGAGAAAGGAGGGACAGATGACATAGGTGATCCCCATTTCTCTCCAAAGCTTTTAGATGCACCTCTCTCTCCAAAGGGTATAAAACAGGTGAGAAGGAGATAAATATAATTAACTAGTTCTCTTAGGGATTAATATATACCTTGAGATGCACTGTTGTACATAAATATGAATTCCCGATATAATTTTGCAGGTTTCTGAACAGCAGAAAGAAATACTTAAATCAGGATTAATAAACACCGTCCAGTTAGTGATTACCTCTCCCCTGCGCAGGTACTGCTACACCTTCCTACCTTTTCGTACAGACCTCACAAACTAATTCAAACGAGTTTAACACTTTTGGACAGTTGACCAATTTGCGGACATGATGATTTGACAAAAAATGCTAATAACTATATTTTAAATAGTCATTTCTCGGATTTTTCCGTTCATTTCATTAAGTAATACTGTTTTCTTTCTCAAAATGACCATGTCCACCATAAGATAACTTTTTGGACACACTCCACCATAAGATAACTATTTATATTTATTATGTATAAAATTAAATTAAAATATTATTTTTAATTTACCAAAAAAACAGTAAACAAATTGATTTTGTTTTAACTTCTAAGACCAGCAAAATTCGCTACTAAATGGGTTAAATGTGACAATTTTGTTCGATTTCAGGGCAGTGGAAACTGCAGTTGGAATATTTAGGGGACAAAAAGTTATAAATCAATCGGACAACTTCCCTCCAATTGTAGCACTTGAGCTTTGTAGAGAACGCATGGTAATATTCTTTACTTCCCAAAACTTCTCAAAACGGTAGATACGTTATAAAAAACTATAAATTAATATGAGTGATTTTAATTATATCCCAAGACTTTGGCTGAAAGATTACTATATATTCCAGTAAGGTATGTAGATGAAAACTATGCACTCTGATCCATTGCTCTGTCCGCAGGGACTATATCCGTGTGATCGCAGAGAAAGTATAAGTACCCGTCGTATTTGTTTCCCGGAGATCGACTTTACAATGGTACGTATAGTTAATCTTACACCAATTCTTAGAAGTTCAAAATGCTCTAGTTTATTTTCGGATTTTGATAAAACTTATTTTTATTTTGGTCATAGGTAGAGAGTGATGAAGATGCTCTATGGAGAGAAGAGGAAAGGGAAAACCTAGAAGAGGTTTCTGCTAGAGGCCTTCGCTTTCTCAAATGGTCACCACCCTAATTTTATTTTCTCTGGACTGTCGCAATTGTCTTTCTACTAATCACAAACTAGTTGACAAGAAAAAACACAAAAACTAAACTTTAAATAGATATAAGAAGTCTCATTTAAATGATAATATTCATATTACATAAAAATTCTAGTGAGTCTTCATGCTTAGATCGATGATTCAAATTATGTGGAGGTATGTTGTACATTTTTATAAACATAGATCAGAATAATGTTATCATGTACATGGTACAATCTATGTCTTTATCAAAATTCCAATAAAAACATGTAGGTTATGGGAGAGACCAGAGAAAGAAATTGCAGTTGTTAGCCATGGGATTTTCTTGCAACAAACACTTCGTGCCCTGCATGAAAAAGTTAGCATACCTCTAGAAGATAGTCTTCTCACAAGGTCGACTATACGATTCCCCAAACTAATTAATCAGCTTCTTGTTAATTTATTTGTTTTAACGTGTAATTAAAACCATGGATCCTTTGTCATCGTACGTATATTTTGTAAGTATAGTAAACTGATTTCATTTATCTCTTTTCTTTTGTTTAGGTTTGCCAATTGTGAACTACGGTCAATCCGGATAGATAAGAGGTATCTAAAGATAGCTTTTAAGAAATGTAGGAGTTTTGAAGTATAGTGTTGTTTCTAAATTATGTTCACCGATTATAAGTGCAGTGACATGGAAGTACTAACGACCTATAACTGTAGAAAAAACGCGGCTCCAACTTCAAGTTCCCTTCACACGCTTGAATAAAAGCCATTCGTCTGAACTGTGTTTTTATGTTTGCATGCCATGGACTTAGCGCTTGGAACCAGGGAAGCAGGCCACATCCGAATCTGGTTACCACTAACCTATAGCCTATGCGAGGGCAGACATGCGTGTGAAACTCTCTCTCTTTTTGTTTTTCTTGATTAATGTTTTACTTCCTGGGAATCTCTCTTCTTAATTTCTTTTACTTATGTGTGATAGAGTACTTTAGCAAAAATGATCAGCTTAAGTTTGTGGTTCCGTTAATATTATATACATATTTGTCATTCCAATATGTGGTTGCAGTTGATTTTCTTATATGAATGCATGCATCATGTAAGGGAAAAATACTGAAAACTTATAATATCTGCTTAAGCTTGAGATGTTTATCTAAAGCTTGACTGATATATGCCAACATTAAAAGGAAACTCAAAACAAAAAAAAAAACTTATTTTGCATTTTTGCAAAAATTGTAAGTGTAAAGAGACTGAAAAGGTTGGTCCATTTGTTTAAAACCAAAAGGAATTTTGATATGCTATAGTTGGACAATATATGAAAATACCATATTTTTATATTCGAAGATAAAAAAGAAAAACAGATTTCATTGATTAAAAAAAAAAGAAATCCCTAGAAAGTAAAACATACATAATTTGAATGAGATTTTTATGTATTATAAAAAAGAGACTAATTGCAATTGCGCGTGTACGACAATGAGAGAGTAGAGGAGCGTGGGACGAAGACATTAATAATACAAAGTGACGTGGTTATAAAGTTTGGAAAGACGCCAAATAGAAAAGTCATTTATCAAAATTGTTAATCTATAAGAGTTTGGTTCAACCATATTCATAATTTTCATCTCTCAAAGTCGGTCCGAGCAAAACGATCATTACTGTTAAAGGTCTCTCCTCTGATCGTCTTCCCACCTTCTTCTTCATCTGATCTTTTTTATTTCTTTCCGTCCTTTTTGTTAAATCAAACGATGACCACTGAGACCGGAGAAATCAGCATCGTGTGCAACCACTGGTATGTTTCCTTCCCCGACACAATTGTCTAGATCCTTAACTCGGTTCTGTTTTGCTTCCCTTGATTGTTTATTGGTGATTGACTTTACTATTCATCCGTTTGTTTTTGGGATTGTTCGGTGATTTGCCAGTTTTTATTACATTTTGTATGTCGGATTGAAGACACTTTATGAGCTGCGTGTTCCATTTTGGTTCCTGTAATCTCTAGAATCAGCTAGGCTTGTGTCGGTGATTAGTTATATAACTATTGGATTATATTGCAGAAAGAGTTGATTTTTATTTGGTTCATCCACTTAAAGGTTGCTTTTTTTTTTTTTTTTTTTTTGCTTCTTCCCCTAAATTCTTCATAATTAGGAATTTACATTTGATGTTTTGTAACAATTCCATTGTGAATTTTGTATTTGGAGTTAACTTATTCAATTACTTTGATTCTGTTGGTGTTTACAGATTTATCATTCTGATTTTTGTTTTCACCCTTGCTAGATTTTTTTTTTACTATTTTAACTTGCTTTAGCGTAACTTGGATGGTTGCATACTTGCATAGTTTCTAGAGGAGTATGTATGTATGTGTACTTTGTCCATTCATTGTAGCGTTGAGTCTGCTGAGAGACTGGGACAGTTTGATGAATGATGTAGTTCTGATTGGTATCATTGAACACTATTCCTTTTTTTTTGTATATGATCAGTGTTTAGCATATACTTGGATGGTTGATCCCTCCATGAGTGTACCTTATTAAGATTTAGCGTGTACTAACAATCCTAATGTTTTTCAGTGACAGAGACATTCCAGCACAAAACATCGATCTGCATCGTGTACACTGTGCCCGGAAACTAGAAAAATGTAAGATTTGTGGTGATATGGTTCCCAAAAAACATGCTGATGAACACTTCTCCAACACACATGCTCCGGTACACTGATTTTTATTTTGTATCTCTCACCAGTCTTTAAACTGTATTCTGTTTTATTGATTTCTACATGAGAAATTCAACACTTTGTATAGTTTCATATGGTGTACTATCTCTTATGATTATTCCCTTTGAACTGCATTGAGAAGGTACCATGCTCCATGTGCAAAGAAACCATAGACCGTGAGGCTTTTGATAGTCATGAAGGAGAATTTTGCCCCAAGAGGATAGTGACGTGTGAGTTCTGTGAGTTTCCATTACCTGCTGTTGATCTTGCTGAGCATCAGGTATATCCACTGATTTTTACCTGTTTTCTCTCTGATTATCTGATTCGCTCTGTTTTATTTAAATCAGGAAGTATGTGGCAACCGCACGGAGCTCTGTTATCAATGCAACAGCTATGTTAGATTGCGAGAAACATATAGTCATCAAACCAAGTGCCCTGGTTCTGTGCTAAACAGTGTTGAATCATCCAGGTACATTTTCTGATCCAAATGCTTTAAATCTTTTGGTTAATCTCATGTCCTGATATGGATTATAATGTTTAAAAGGATCCCAAGAGCAGCAGAAGGAGATGGAAACGGCAGGAGGAGAAGAGATGGGAACGGTTTTTCTAACAAAAGGCTTTTCTTCACTATAGCTATAACTGGAATAGCTGTCTTGATAGGATCTCTGTTCTTCCAGAGGAAGCCTGAGACGAGCTAAGCAGAGAGTTAGCTCGTGTGTAGTTCTGTAAATTTGCTACAAGTACTCCCTTCGGACAGATTTGAAGGAAGGGTTTTATACATTTTAGTGCTTACCGAGACAGAGAGATGTTCCTCCCAAAAGATTGTTTTAAGCTGATCACCATGGACTTTTCTTTTTATATTTGGTTTCAATAAAAAGAGATTTCAGTTTTATTTTGTTTTGTGGGCTTTTGTTAGTTTGGGCCTTTTAAAAGTTTTGGTTTAGGCTGCTTAAAAGATGCAAGAAATTAGTCAACATTGTCCACTTAGTGCAGGTTGATGGAAAAGAAAACTAGTGTGTTAGCCATAAAATTTGGTTAAAATGACAAAATTATATAATCAAGATTTTGAGATCTCTATAAGCTTTATATTTATGTCTTCTGTTGGTGAGATTTATTAACTTTTAAATCCATTTAAGAAATTTAATAATAGTGACATAAATTTAAGAATTTTAATAATAGTGACATAAGTGATATGAAATCTTTACGTTAATTTTATTGATTAGTAAATGGCTTTGACCATTCTTAAATATTCGATCTTCTAAATCCAATATATTGAAGAAAAAAATCAAGGAAAAATCTGAATACGTAAGAAACTGATTTTTTTTTGTCACGAACGTAAGAAATTGATTTTAATATTTAGAGTAGAAGATTTTTCTTGGAACTCATTTAAAGTAGAAGACTAATACTTAAATTTCAAGTTAAAATATTGTCCTAAGATAGTAACAATATAAATGCGTAAATGCCTTTTGACCAATATATTTTTTCATTTATATATATTTGATTTTTTTTTTGTAAAGTATATATTTGATTTTTTAAGGCAATGTCTCTGTAATTTTTTTCCTTTAAAGGAAGACTATTAATTGAGTTAAAACTATATTTACACAAACAGATGCTAAACTTAATTAAATTATTAATTGAGTTATTTACAACAACTTTTTTATACAAATTTCGTTGTTGTTCTATGGAGAACATCCTAATGTTGTGTTTAAATAGAATATAGTTTCCTTGATGTATTGTCAATGATCCATACTCCAGATGAGGCAGCCGCATAACAACTTTTGCTTCAAGCATTAGCATCCTTAATATTCCTTCTCCTGTTCGTGTGCATTTTATACGTATATCTACATCTCTACGGTATATATTGTCATTTTTATACGGTGATCTCATCGCATACGGTACGTACTCAAGGTGAACTCTTTAATCATGAGCTTGGTTTATGCAAGTCTCCATAAGGTATTTGTATTAACATACGTCTTTCATCGGATGTTTTTAAGTATTGAGTTTTCATGCATATCCGAAATAAACATAGTCCTATCGGTTGGTGTCACCGTCAAGAAGTCGAACCACTTTCAGGTGAACTGGATTTATTGTGAATATTCACTTTTTACGAATCTGAGCACGTGAGCACTAATCTACAATAATTGATAAAATCTTTAAATTTAATTGAATCTTCTATCAAAATGTCTAAATGGGGTTATAATATTCCGATTTTTAATGAATATATATATATATGTATATGTATGTATCATGTATGTAACTAAAAAGAAGTACTGTTATTTCAACCATAAAAGTCTTCTTATAATGAAAAAAAAAACAAGAAATGCTTTGTTTATAGCACAAGAAAAGTTCACAGATACCTTTGTTTTACTTTTTGTCTTGTCTTTGTCCTACTTCGAAGTTTTTGTATTGATAATAGATTCTTATTAGAAAACAACCTATATAGATGTTTGAGTTGTCACAATATAATAGACGCTTCTTCATTTCTTCTAATTCTTACTTGCCTCATCTCCACAACTTCACATGTCTAATTATCTTTGTGGACAGCATTTCGAGAAAGCTCCAAGACAAATCCGCTGATTCTTTATCATGTTTCTGTTCTCTTCACATGTTTTACATCTCGTGACTACCACAGGTACGCATCAGAGAAGAAAACACCATTACAATTCTTTTGAGAAATATAATGCATTTTGTATATATATATTCGACCTTTCTTTTTAAAATGATAGCAACCTACCTCCTAACAATACGTTACTGTATGTGTGTGTACGTGTTTGGTTGAAAATAAGGTCACCAGAGACACTTATTGAGACAAAGAGGATGGATGATTGCTTTGATCATGTTCTTGTCTTTGTTTGAGATTGCTATCTCTCAGAACCAAAGTTGTGATCCAGAATCAACACAAGTCTTGCAATTACTTTACCAAGATGGGCATGTAAGTCATTTTTCTATATGTTTTCTTTTTCTAATCAACATACTTATCATTTTTCTATATGTTTTCTTTTACTAATCAACATACTTAATTAGCTTTTAGTTCACTATTAAACTTGTTTTAGTAATTTCTAGCTTCCTTGATATGCAAGTCACGTGGAGCGTTTAAGAAACCCTAATCTATATGATTAATCACAGGTGGTGATTGATAACGGAATTTTCCAATTAACTTTGTCAAATCCTGAGGGATTTGTGACTGGAGTTAAGTACAATGGTATCGAAAATGTGCTTGCCTATACCGGCCATGAAAATGATAGAGGGTAAGTCTAGATATGTATGTGACTCAGTTAATGCCCTGATAAACTGAATCTAAGTCATGTGTTTACTGCAGTTACTGGGACTTAGTGTGGAACTTTCCAGGAAAGAAAACTAAAAAGACCAAAGGCACATTAGACCGGTAAATTTTTTAGACTGTAGTTATGTATATTCCAGTGTTAAATTTACTTGGATTAATATGCAGGATTGAAGCGACAAAGATGGAAGTGATAACGCAGAACGATGAACAGATAGAGATATCGTTTTCAAGGACATGGAATGCTTCTTCAAATGTGACTGTTCCAGTGAATATAGACAAGAGGTAGTTAATACTAGTATACATACATATTCTTGAATCTATATTTATCGAGTATGAGTTATTTTTTTCAGGTTTGTAGTGCTGCTGAACTCGTCCGGGTTCTACAGTTACGCCATATTCGAGAGGTTACAAGGGTGGCCTGCTGTTGAAATTGATAATATTCGATTAGCAATTAAGCTAGACAAGGACAAGTAACGTTACTGTACTTATTCATCAATTATTATGTAACTGTTTACTATTCAGATTAGTGATTGATTTTTATATCTGTATAGGTTTGATTACATGGCGATTTCAGATGAGAGGCAAAGGTACATGCCTCTACCAGATGATAGGATTCCACCTCGAGGTAAGCCTCTTGCTTACCCCGAGGCCGTTCAACTTCTCGACCCTATTGAGCCTGAGTTCAAAGAAGAGGTTAAATTTCATTTCTTTCTAGAAAACAGAGCAGTAAAAACAGAGGAAGCAGAGGATCATTAATCTTGATTATGACCTTACAGGTGGATGACAAGTATGAATACTCAATGGAGAGTAAAGACATAAAAGTTCATGGATGGATAAGCACCAACGATTCAGTTGGGTTCTGGCAGATCACTCCAAGCAACGAGTTCCGATCTGCTGGTCCTCTCAAGCAGTTCCTAGGCTCTCATGTCGGTCCAACCAACCTCGCGGTGAGCATAGGTTTCAGCATTTGGATTCATTACGATGGTTAATAACTAATATGTGTGTGAAATGGAAAATAGATATTTCACAGCACTCACTATGTTGGAGCAGAACTAATCATGAGTTTTGAAGAAGGTGAAGCATGGAAGAAAGTGTTTGGACCTGTCTTTATTTATCTCAACTCTTTTCCTAAAGAAGTTGATCCTCTCTTGCTCTGGCATGAAGCCAAGAACCAGGTCTTTCATATATATATATGCACATGCACATTATGTAAGAATAACAGAGAGCTGAGTAGTTTATTTGTCTGTTTGTTACAGACAAAGATTGAAGAAGAGAAGTGGCCTTATAACTTCACAACTTCAAGTGATTTTCCTGCATCTGACCAAAGAGGATTCGTCAGCGGTAGATTACTCGTTAGAGACCAGTACATAAGCAGTGAGAAGATACCTGCAAACGGTTCCTACGTGGGGTTAGCTGCACCAGGAGATGTTGGGTCATGGCAAAGAGAATACAAAGTACTTTCTATAACCTACCGATATGTGATTTCCTTCTTCTCCCTCTTGTTACCTACTAATTATAAAGATTTGATTACATTGATAGGGTTACCAGTTCTGGTCAAAGGCCGACGAAGAAGGATACTTTTGTATAAACAATGTGAGAAGTGGTCGTTACAATCTCTATGCGTTTGTTCCTGGATTCATCGGTGATTACCACAACGACACCGTTTTCGACGTTTCTCCAGGTTTGAATACTTGTAACACCACAACACACTGTTCCATATGTATTGTTGTGTACTAACAAAGAGTAAATATACAATGGAAGCAGGTTCGAATATATGCCTAGGAGAGTTGGTGTATGAACCTCCAAGAGACGGTCCGACTCTATGGGAAATCGGTGTACCGGACCGAACCGCTGCAGAGTTCTACATTCCTGACCCTAACCCGATGTTTGTGAACAAACTATACGTAAACAGTTCTGATAATAAATACAGACAATATGGATTGTGGGAACGGTATTCAGAACTGTACCCCGATGAAGATATGGTCTACGACGTTGATGTTGATGATTACTCTAAAGATTGGTTCTACATGCAAGTCACACGGTTAGCATCTTTCTCAATTCATATTCAAACCCACACTAGGAATATAAAACTTTGTTAATGTATATGCAACAATGGCTTTGTAGGAAGCGAGATGATGGAGGATACAACGGTACTACATGGGAGATCAAGTTTCAATTCGACGATCAAGTGACAAATCTTACGGGAGATTTCAAACTGCGAATCGCTCTAGCCACATCAAATGTAGCTGAATTGCAGGTGCGATACTAACATTTATGTGTTAAGATTTTACATGGGAGGACTAACACTAACTTCGTTTGAGATGTTTGGTCTATCTTTTTTGTAGGTTCGGGTGAACGATGTTTCTGTGGATCCACCACTGTTTACGACGGGGCAAATAGGAAAAGATAATACAATCGCAAGACATGGTATTCATGGACTGTATTGGTTATACAGTGTGAATGTGCCTGCTTCGTCTCTTGGCCCGGGATGCAACTCCATCTATCTAACACAACCGCTTGCCATAAGCCCGTTTCAAGGACTCATGTACGATTACATTCGTCTAGAGTATCCTGATTCTGTTTATCATATCACTTAGATCATAGATTTTGTTTTCAGTCTTTACCTAATAAGGTGATTACTATAAAGATAGAAATATACAGATATTATTTTCTTAATTGATAACTATTGTTGTTAATCTTAGTTGGTATATATTATATAATAGTCAATTTTATTAATTTTACTTATTTTATTCTAATCCTCCATCCAAATAAACATCCGAAATTAAAAACCATATTCAAATAAATTATTTAAATGAAACATTTAAATAACTATGAGCTAATACAATTTGAAAAAAAAAACAGAAGAAAAATTAGAATATATTCTCAATGTAAATGCATGTCTAATTCAACTGAAATCACTGTATTTCTCTCTTTTATCCACAACAATAGTTGAAGATCAAAAGTTTAAAAGATCGTGTTACAACTTTTTTTTTAATTAGGTAGACTGAGGTTTGAAAATTGCTTATTAATGACAAAAATATTGGCCAATAAAAAAGGTTTCTCTAAAATACACCACCCCACTAAGCATTGAAATAAATTAAATAATTTTATAATAACAGACTATATATAGAAAGATTAATACCAATCAATACTTGATTAATGATGAGCTGGCCTTCCATAATCTCACTTTGGTTCAAAACGGTAGTAGTCACTCCGTATATTTACACAGAAAAATCTCAAAGGGTTTAGCTTTTCATTTACATCTCTGATCAAGTCATCAACACATGGTGTTGAAGAAGCTTCAATCCGAGAAAACGATCTTCAAATGCTTGATTTTGGTTCCCGTTCTTCGAGGTGATCATCGGTCTTCGCTCTCTTACCGTACTGATAATCGCTGCGAATCTTTTGAACTGTTTCACTCCTTTATTCTCTCAAATGTACTCTTTGGATTTGAGGGTTCTTCTGGGTAGCTAGCAACTGTTTTTTTGCTGATGATTCTCTAAGCTTCTTACTTGTTGAAAGTTCCAATTTTTTTTTTTTTTCTTTTTAAGACAGACATTGTCGGTTACTAATCAAATCTGATCGGTCTCAATTCCTGGGGTTGTAATCGCCACTAGTTGAAAAGTTTTCATCATTTGCTTCCAGAAAGTTCTCAACTTTCCTGTTCAATTGACTATTTTCTTTTAGTGTGTGATCATAGACTCATAGCGAGTGATGTAGGCTTTTGACCTTAAGAGTGTGCTGTCAGAGAAATATATTTTAAACCTCTCCATGAGTTTGTAATATACCTTTTTCTTTACCTTGAACTTCCACTAGGTAGGTAGATCGGTTCTTTGATTGAGATGGGACACCTAATCACTAAGGGTTGTGATACCACCATCAAGTACTAGAACGTGCTATCTTCAGAGTACATTTAATGATGGCTTCTTCTGGATTGGGAAACGGAGTAGGCAGTTCGAGATCTGCCAAAGGTGTAAAGACCTCTTCTGGTTCAGTCGATTGGTTGACCAGAGATTTGGTTGAGATGAGGATAAGGGACAAAGTAGTGACTGATGATGAGAGGGTAAGTCATGTATTACTGAGTCAACTGTGTTTAGCTTTACACCTAACTGTATTATAGACTTGGTTGCAGTCTTGTGAGATTTTTTTTTGTTATGTTGCAGGATGGTGAACTAGATATTATTGATGGGGCTGGTACTGAACCTGGCCATGTGATTAGAACCACAGTCCGTGGACGTGATGGTCATTCAAGACAGGTTGGATTGTTATGGCAAATTGTATGCATAAAGTGGTACCCTTTTTTTTTTTATCAAACTCTGTCTGATATAGTTGTGTATCTGAAATGACAGACAGTGAGTTACATATCAGAACATGTAGTCGGTACTGGCTCGTTTGGCACGGTTTTCCAAGTAAGTTAAATTATAACATACCTGGATGATACCTTACTATTGATCTGAGTCCATTCCCCCAAGCATTTATGTTTCCTTGTGGTAGGCCAAGTGTAGGGAAACCGGGGAGATTGTTGCCATCAAGAAGGTTCTACAAGACAAGCGTTACAAGAACAGGGAGCTTCAAATTATGCAGATGCTAGACCACCCCAACGTCGTTGCTTTAAAGCATAGCTTCTTCTCGAGGACAGATAACGAAGAGGTTTATTTGAATCTTGTCCTTGAGTTTGTGCCTGAGACCGTTAATCGTGCTGCAAGAAGTTACAGTAGAATGAATCAGCTGATGCCATTGATATACGTTAAACTCTACACTTATCAGGTAACTATTTTCCTTGTTTTGACTTTTGAACATTCTGTGTAATGAACTTTTCAGACTGATAATTTTTGGGCCTTCTCCAAAGATTTTTTTGACAAGTTTCTGTTAACTGCTTACAGATTTGCAGGGCGCTTGCTTACATCCATAATTGCTGTGGTCTTTGTCACCGTGATATTAAACCTCAAAACCTGCTAGTAAGCTCATCTGTACCTCCCCGTTTCAATAAAAATTTATAACAGATGGCAGTCTCTTTGCTGTGGCCTTATTCTCTTGAATTAGTTTCTAGTTCCTGAGTTCTTTACCTCTACACATAGGGAATACAAATACAGTGATGTATACTCTTTACATTTGATAATGTCATAGTAGGTTCACATTTGATAATGTCATACAGTGTCTTGTTCTAAATCAGCTGCATTTGATTTTGACTTTTAGATATGTTGTTGTGCAGGTGAACCCACATACGCATCAGCTAAAAATCTGTGATTTCGGGAGTGCAAAATTGTTGGTAAGATTTATTAAAGCAGTTTTTAAAGATATATTTGTAGGATATATAACAAAAAAAAGGACTTATTCTGCTTTAGGTGAAAGGAGAACCCAATATATCTTACATCTGCTCCAGATACTATCGTGCTCCAGAACTCATTTTTGGCGCCAGCGAATACACAACTGCAATTGATATATGGTCCACTGGTTGTGTGATGGCTGAATTGTTTCTTGGACAGGTTAAAGCAAAAGCGTTATGATTTTTTGTGATAATCATTCTGTTTCTTTCCCTCTCTTACGTCTTTGTGTCCTCACTAACTTGTCGTACAGCCTCTGTTTCCTGGTGAAAGCGGAGTCGATCAGCTTGTTGAAATCATTAAGGTAGACGTCTATTAATTATTCAGAAGTGTATTTTAATGTACTTAGAGATCTTGTTTTCTTACTTGGCTCTTTTTATCTCTCACGCAGGTTTTAGGTACACCAACAAGGGAGGAAATCAAGTGCATGAATCCAAACTATACAGAATTTAAATTCCCCCAGATAAAACCTCACCCTTGGCACAAGGTATACCTTCTAGTGTTCATGATTTTCACCTACCAGAATATTCTTTAATCAGTTGTTTTGTTGGTAAATGTTTATTGGTCTGGTGCGTGTGATGATTTGGATTAGCAGTATGCGTAAGAAATTTCAACTCCTAATACTGTCATTCATTATAGTTGAAAAAAAGTTTGGCTACATTCCTTATTGATTGTAGCTTCAGTCCTTGATGAATATTTGTATCTGGTTAAAGGTGGTCTCCAGGATTTAATGATTGTTGCTGCATGAGTAATCTCTTTTTTTTTGCTTTATCATCAGGTCTTCCAAAAACGTTTACCACCAGAAGCGGTTGATCTTCTATGTAGGTTCTTCCAGTATTCCCCTAATTTGAGATGCACAGCTGTAAGTGATCCATGGTTTTGTGCCCTTCCTTTGCGTTGAATACTTTCCTGTTGATTTGGTATCTAAGTTTATAAGCACATTTTATTAAATGGTATATTTTTTTTTGTTTTTGTAGTTGGAAGCATGTATTCATCCGTTGTTTGATGAGCTAAGGGACCCAAACACTCGTCTTCCCAATGGCCGGCCACTTCCTCCGCTTTTCAACTTCAAACCTCAAGGTACACAGCTCCCTTTCTTTTCTTGTTGGACCGTTTCCATGAAGAACAATTTGTTGTGAATGAAGTATTATATTGTACTCTATATGAGAATCTCGTGGTGCTTCATTCGCTTTATGTTCTGTAGAGCTATCTGGCATCCCTTCTGAAATAGTGAACCGGCTTGTCCCAGAGCATACCCGTAAGCAGAACTTGTTCATGGCATTGGACGCCTAAGCTCACTTGATATGGGTGTATTTGGAGCATGCAGAAGGCATTTTTTACACCCTCTTGGTCTTGGCTTTTGTTTATCTTAATCTAGTGAGTTGTTGTTCTCCTTTTTTTTTTGCCAAATGGATGGTTGTCTCAGCATGTAAATGTGATGGTAAATGTTTGATTTCTAAATATTTGTTTTGAAGCTTCAAAGAACAAAATAGAAAGAACAGAATCAAACAAATATTTTTTTTGTGATTCTGAAAGATTTTTAATAGAATTTACATAAAATTTAACAATATAATTTTTTTGTCAACCCAATATAAATTAATTTATGGTATGGTATATTCATTTATTTTTTTATAAATAATGTAAACACTGAGAAAAAAAAAAGTAAACAAAAACAAATAAAACAAAAGAAGGGATCAATCGACTGTGTTAAACCCTTGTTGAGCGACACTGGTCTGAGTCTAAAAGACTCTCAAAGACTGCAACTTTAACTGTCTCTGTGTTTCTTTTTCATCTCTGTTCCGACATGTCGTTGTGTACATCTAATCTCCATCCTTCATCTTCTTCTTCCATCAATCTCTTCTTCAACAATAACACCTCCCCAAAACCCTTTCTCAACTCTCTCCGATTCGCCACCTCTACTTCTTCTTCCTCCTCTGTCGCTCCCCTCAAACTCTCTTCCACCAATCACACCCTTACCTCTCGTTTCCTTTCAAACCGAATCCAAAGCCGCCAACTTTGGCTTCGTTGCGCCACGTCAGAGTCCGAACCGTCTATCTCAGTTGTTCCCGGCGGTAACGGCGGCGCTGGTAAGCTCGCTTTCAATTGATAACGTTCATTGAATTGTGTGCTAACTTCGTTTCGGTTTCTTTCTGCAGAAGAGAGAGTAATAGTTCTCGTAATCGGCGGCGGAGGGAGAGAACACGCCCTCTGTCACGCCTTGAAACGCTCTCCTTCCTGCGGCTCCGTGCTATGCGCTCCCGGAAACCCCGGCATCACGAGCTCCGGAGATGCTGCTTGCGTACCTGACCTCGACACTTCAGACAGCTCAGCTGTCATCTCTTTCTGCCAGAAACAGAACGTCGGTTTAGTGGTTGTCGGTCCTGAAGTGCCACTTGTCGCCGGTCTAGCCAACGACCTGGTCAACGCCGGTATACTCACCTTTGGACCTTCTTCTCAAGCTGCTGCTTTGGAAGGTTCCAAGAACTTTATGAAGAATCTTTGCCACAAGTACAGTATCCCTACTGCAAAGGTTTGCTTCAGTCTTTTTTTTCCTAAGGCTCTTTAGATGATTATGAAAAAGAACTTCCTTCATATAAAAAATGAAAAAAAAAAACTTATTTTGATTGGATATTGAACTTTGTTCTTATTCAGTTACCATAAAGTTTCAAGCTTTGAAGAAGAAGCACATTGGCTCAACTCTTAGGTATAGGTCCTGGTGTATCTAGCCTAGGATCTATACGTATCAGATTCTGTTATAAGTTGGTTAGAGACAAGTTATGTGGAATAAGGATTATTGCAGTTATGTAGGTTTGCACTTAACATAAACTCCATTTTTGATGTGGCTAATACTATTCAAATTGTATTCAAATTGCAGAAGAACTTACTTTGATAGGATGATAGTGAACTTTGTCCTTATTCAGATACCATAAAGTTTTAAGCTTTGAAGAAGCTCAACTCTTAGCTTTAGGACTTATGTATCCTCATTCCTCACCTAGGACTAAATGTAGCAGACTCTGTTATGTGTTGGTTACAGAACAGTAATTTATTAGCAGTTCACCCAATGTTCTAGAAATCGATAAGCGACAATTCAACCTTTTACAGGGGATTATTGATTATACGGACTCCTAGACCTATTTTTTAAAAAAGAAAATCCAAACAAATATTTTTGTTTAGGTCTTAGTTTAAGCGCCTAAACCGATTTTTAGAACACTGAGGTTACTGTTATGTAGGTTTGAACTTAACACAAGGATTCCATATTGATGTAACTGAATTTGATTGCAGTATAAAACATTCTCTGATGCATCTGCTGCTAAAGAGTACATTCAAGAGCAAGGGGTACCGATCGTGATCAAAGCAGACGGATTAGCAGCAGGAAAAGGAGTCACTGTCGCCATGGAGCTAGAGGAGGCTTTCGAAGCTGTTGACTCGATGCTGGTGCAAGGCGTGTTCGGTTCCGCAGGATGTCAGGTGATAGTGGAGGAGTTTCTGGAGGGAGAAGAAGCTTCCTTCTTTGCGCTCGTGGATGGAGAGAACGCCATTCCTCTAGAATCTGCTCAGGACCACAAGCGTGTTGGAGATGGAGACACCGGTCCGAACACTGGAGGGATGGGAGCTTATTCTCCTGCACCGGTTTTGACCGAGGAGCTGCAGGATGTGGTGATGGAGACTATAATCCATCCTACTGTTAAGGGAATGGCTGAAGAAGGGTGTAAGTTCGTTGGTGTTCTGTTTGCTGGTCTCATGATTGAGAAGAAATCCGGTTTACCTAAGCTGATTGAGTTCAATGTCCGGTTTGGAGATCCAGAATGTCAGGTGATGGAGAAAAGATAAACCGGTTTAGTCTCTTGGTTTTGACTCTTGTTTCTAATTCTTGATTTTTAAACACAGGTACTGATGATGCGTCTAGAGTCTGACTTAGCCAAAGTTTTGCTAGCGGCTTGTAGAGGCGAGCTAAAGGGTGTGTCGCTGGACTGGTCTAAAGATTCAGCAATGGTGGTTGTAATGGCGAGCAGAGGCTATCCTGGTGCTTACGAGAAAGGAACCGTCATCAGAAACCTTGAAGAAGCTGAGAGGGTTGCTCCAGGGGTGAAGGTTTTCCATGCGGGGACGGGTCTTGATGAAGAAGGGAACGTTGTGGCGAGTGGGGGACGTGTTCTTGGTGTCACGGCTAAGGGTGGAGACTTGGAAGAGGCGCGAGAAAGAGCGTATATGGCGGTCGGAAAGATCAACTGGGCGGGAGGTTTCTTTAGGAGTGATATTGGTTGGAGAGCGCTTCTACAGAAACAACAAGTAGGTTCAAAAGAGTGAAGAGAGAAACTTTTGTTTGTAATGTTGCGCTTGTAACCAATTGAAATCTTATTATGATAATAAATTCACCAGGCTTAAGGGTAAACATTTTCTAAAGCAGCCAATAGGCTCTCTTTGTTGCTCTCATTAAAAAATTCTGACAAAATCATATTTAAGGTTTCAAAACATTGGAAATTTGATCCGCAATAATGTTTTAATATATCTTTGATGATTTATATAGAGTTATCTGCATGTATTAGTTTATAAATGTTTATATGAAATAATATTACATAAAATTGATATGGTAAGTTAGATTATAGATAATGTATAAGTTTGTTTAACTACATAATTTTTTTTGTTAAAAGGGAATAGAAAAAATACGTCTTGTTGGTTAAATACATAATTCTTTATGCGAGGTATTATGTTTTTGTTGATATGGACAAAATATTAATCAACATAAGTTATTCAACTATACAACGATTTATACATTGATAACGTAAGCATGTAACAAAATAAAAAATAGCGAACTTTCATTGGTTGATCAATCTCTTCTTAATGCACCTTAAACCATTTCAACAGGTTTAACACTAATCCACTAAATGAGTCAGAAAAAACGAGTTATACTATCAGAGATGCTAGAGGTGGAGAGGTCAAGGAATGCATGCCTTCCCTTCCACTAGGTAAAGGAGCCGGTAAAGCTATGTGCGACGGCAGATTCTTTCCCGGCATCACTATCGATACATCCACCGCCATGTTCACCGGAACCTATAGTTAATGTCAAAAACTTTAGCACATAAAAATTTGGTTACTCATACTGGTTACTCATGATACACATAGATACACAATTTGGTTAATTTCTGCTTATTCTACAAGAAAACAAAGAATAAAGGCACAACTTGAGCCCTGCTTTTCACTTTACAATCTATTTATTTTGAAAAAAATGTTTTCATTTCCAAACTTTTTTGCATCGAAAGCAAAACAATTTTATTTTTTCAAAAGATAAAGAACTAATACTAACTGTGGCAAGTTAATGCGCTTTGGCTTTATTTAAAAAGAGGATCTAAACATTCTTTTGGGAAATGCTTTAACAACTTTTTTGGTTTGTTTTGTTTTTACCATGGATGCTTGATTAGCAAGTTTCTGGAACAGAGTGGACCCATCATCTCTGCTCTGGTTATGTCGTTGTCTGATCCCTGGATGTGGTGAATCAAATGTTGAACTCTCAGGCCTGAAGAGATGTTCGAAGATGGCCATTATCAAGAACATGGCGATGAGTATCGCCGTAGCTACGAATCCAAAGGAGATCGCACTCATAGACGTAGAAGATCTCCATGGCCCTTCACTCTCTCCATCTTTAGCACCGTAGATGCTCCACGAACTTGACTCGTTCATTTTTTCCTTGTTGCATGCGAGCTTTTGAGATTTTCTGTGGTTTTTGAAATCGACTGGATTCTCTTGGTGTGGAGAATTTAGCTCAGAGATATGAACACTTTCAAACTCTCTCCTCTTCCTGACAATAACACAAATAAAAAGAAACAGAACAAAGGAAACTATCACAAGAGCAAACTCACAACTCTAGAACAAGAAGTTAAAAACTGAGAATCAGAAAATTCAATAGGAATACAAGACTTGATATATTTTCACGTAATCATCCACAGTGTCAGTTTATTATTTCTCTGTTTGTGTGCGAAGGAAGTGAAAGGAAGAAACAAAACCCACTCTCTTCTGTGTCATTATGTATAAATTTATCTATTAATTATGTGCCTTTAAAGTATGAAAATGAATTAACAAAGAGTTAGCTAATTAGTTGGTATAGTCGGGGAGCATAAAGCATAAAATAATGTAAAGAAAAAGCTTTTATATATGTTTCTTTACTTCTTTCTAAAACTGTCTCTCTTTATTAATTGAAATACACACGATTTGTTGAATACATATTCGTTGTCTGCTTTACTAGCTATCTTATCAACGACAAACAAAAAATTCAACTATAAAAATTGAGGATGGGGCCTTCGTGTTACATAAAGAACAACAATAAAGAGAGCCTATTGGCTGCTTTAGAAAATGTTTACCCTTAAGTCTGGTGAAATTATCATAACAATATTTCAATTGGTTATCAGAATTAAGAAAAAATGATGCATAGAAATAAACACGTTTTAGTTGTTAACTCATTAGCTATACTTATGTATGTAATCTACTTGCATTGCATGAAGAATTGAAGATATATAAGTGATTCATCTACATTACGAGCTTTTATGTCAGTAATCCTTATGTGAAATTGAGTTCTATACCCAGTTCGAGTTGCTCACACCGTTTGTGATGCTACAAATCTCGTCCAACAATCACATTGGTCTCTACAAGATCCTTCATGAAGCTTGGCAATTGAAGTTATGTGATTTATCTATCTTAAGTATTTTAAACTCTTGTTTAACCACCAAGTTGGCAGTTTGTAATGATAATGGAGCTGTAAAAGCTCTGAAAGCTCTGAACTATTGTAGGGTTCTTCAAGTTTAAGTAATGGAGAATATGTTTGCACAAAAAAAAAAATAAAGCGAACGTTCTTGTTTCTTTCCCGTCTGCAACCTAAAGTTATTTTTATTAAAGAAAAAGTGCAACAACTAAATTCTCTTTGTGTTTCAAAAAAAAAAAAAACTAAATTCTCTTTATTTGTACGACAAGCAATTTGAGCCTTAAATATATAGCATACCAAGATAAATCAATAAAATAAAAACAGTCTTCTTTATAAGAAATTATAATATGTTTAAACTCGCATGTTAAAGGTTTTACTTTCCATAGAAATAAGTTTAAACATACACTCACGAAATTATGTGTATGTATAGTCACCACTCACTAGTTCTTTTAACCATTTAAGAACTCTATCCAATAAAACTTAGAGAAGTTTCCAAAAAAATCTAATAATATGAAATATCATCATGAGTCATGCAGTTTGAAAGTTTATCACTGGATTTCGTGTAACGCATATTTAAATCGAAACTATTTGGTTGATAACATCAAGGAACAAGAAATTCCTTATACTTTATGTAGTGTCACACACACTATGAAGAAAACTATCACCTAAAAAGTGAGCTTGTTGTTAACTATTGTATTGTATTTTTAACATTTACACCCAAAAAAAACTATTGTATTGTATAATGGCACTGAACTATGCATGCAAACAAAGTGCCAACCTAGGTTACCTAACCGATCAAACTTACTGAACCAACTAAACCATTAACAATCCTATAAATCGAACCAAACCTGATCTTCATGTTTTTTGTTTGTATCCTTAGCAAAACTGATACTGTAATTTCGTTAATCTATTGACGGCCCATTACCGTAGAGGCGTAGACTATGATTTGTCTCTATGTTATTAATGATAACCGGAGAACCGAGAAGTCCAAAGAGAGCGTGTGGAAAGGCTTTTCTGATGTTTGACACTCATGAAGAACGCATCTCTTTCTGACACATTCTTCTCTAGTTACAAATCTCATCTTTGTTTTGTATAATTGTATGTGAAGAATTTGAGGCTTATTATCGTAATTTACAGAATGGTTTATCTTTCAATAACTAAAAAGTAGTAAAACCAATGCTATCATAGAGAGAAGAATCTGTTCTTTCTAGATTAATCCATGACCATACGATTTACAGAAAATAAAAACTTAAACGTAAAGTAACATAACATTTCAGGAAGAAGAGAGAACGTGAAGCGTTGTATAGTCTCTCTCACACTTGTAGAAATAATAGCTGCCATCCACCAAAGTACACCTTTGATTTTTGTACAAATAAGGCAAACCGAGTTTAGTTTACAGCTAATAGCTAAATAAAAATAATAGTATGTAAAAACCCAAAATAGAAAGAAAAGAGTGAAGAGTGTTCACAAATGCAGAACTCTCTGTTCAAGCACTAAACAGTCACTGAACCACTCCTTTGCTTTAAATATCTTTTTCTCTTAAACATGGAAACACGAGTTGTCACACGTAACTCTTGAGATTTCGACCTCTCTCTTTCTCTTAGCGAGAAAATAAAACTTGTTTCTTTTCTTTTTCAGTTTGTTCATCATTTGTAATACAAAGACATGAGTGCAATGCTAAATCTTTTGTTTGCAGTCACTACCATCCTCTTCACGATCTCACCATTCACACGTAAGTCTTTTTTTTCCTTGAAATGTAACATTGGATTTGAGTTTTCTCACTATGATTAGTGATAAAATGGTTGCAGATGGGTACGACCCCTTGGATCCAAATGGTGAAATGATCATCAAATGGGATCTTCTTCATTCATCACCTGGCCATCACACAGTAAGTTTTCTTCTTTCTTGTTATTTCCTCTGCATAGTTTTTGCTGAGTTTTGTTTTGTAAAAAGATTGATTATTATCCTGGTAAAAAGATAGTGTCAGAAGACCCTTTAACAAAAAAATATAGTGTCCGAATCTTTACGTTGAGAGAGACCAAGAAGTTACTCAAACGTTTGTTTTGTTTCCTGCAAAGCTGGATATAAATTTACTTGTAAATTGACTGTGTCAACTATATTATCGTTAAAACTAGCAAATCTGATTATTATTTCTGTGTGCTTCTCTTCACGTTTTGTGATCTAGTAATATAGTCCTTGTTGAAAACATATTCAAATTAGGTTTGATCTATAAATTTCCTATAAAATGATTTCTTTAATATTCTATTATATACACAAACGCTTTGGAAAATTAAAAAAAAATGTTACAGGTACTAGTAAAAATAGAGAACAAGCAAGAGTATCACCACGTGGAGAATCCAGGATGGAAGCTGAGCTGGCATTGGGTAAACAAAACAGTGATATGGGACATGAGAGGAGCTGAGACGACGGAGCAAGGCAACTGCTCAGCCTTTGCCTCCAGCGAAACCCTCCCTCACTGCTGTCTCAGGCGACCAACCATCGTCGACCTTCTTCCCGGAGCTCCTTTCAACATGCAAGTCTCTAACTGCTGCCGTGGAGGCGTCTTGACTTCTATGTCTCAGGACCGCATCAACCACGTCTCTGCTTTCCAAATGACCCTTGGAAGCTTTCCTGATGACCCTGGCGAGTTCATTATGCCTTATGATTTTGATATAGGTGTCCCTGGTTATACCTGCGGCAATGCCACGTCAGTGGCCCCTACTAAGTATATTACTGATAAGGGTCGACGCAAAACACAAGCTCTAGGTAAAAGAAATCCATATTCTTCTTGCTAAATCATTCTTGCTATTTTCTATGGACTTTACTAGAGTTAAAGATGTTAAAATGGGTTTAAAGCCTGCAACCCTAACAAACCTCGTATAATAGTATTGACCTGTGGTCCATTTATCATATGTGAAAATAAGTTGACTTGTTGAGGGTTGGTTAATTTACTCTCGGTTATTTAGCGGGCATGTTTATTCAGTAGGCACGTCCGTTAAAAAAAAGTATTATCCGTTTACTATAAAATTACTCATACATTTGTAAGTGTTGTCTGTAAAAATGTATGTACCCGTTTAATTCACTTGACATACATTTGTGGTGTTGTGTGTTTATGTTGAGAGCAGCAACATGGGAAGCAGAGTGCATGTACTCTCAGACTAAGTCATCACAATCACCAAAATGCTGCGTTTCACTCTCTGCTTTCTACTACCAAAACATTGTTCCTTGCCCTACCTGTAGCTGCGGCTGCCCGAGTTCAAATTGCGTCAAGTAATTATCAGTGTTTTTATATGCCTTGTGTCCTAAGAAATATCCCTGACGTTTTTTTTCCTTGCCCGGCTGGTTCAGGTCTGGTGTGGTGCCGTCACTTTTGGAACAAGAACATGATCCACATGAGGAAGCCTCGCCTGTGGTGCAGTGTACGAAGCATATGTGTCCCATACACATCCACTGGCATGTCAAAGTGAACTATAAAAAGTATTGGAGGGTTAAGATCACAGCAACGAATCTCAACACGATGAAGAATTACTCTGACTGGAACTTAGTGGTGCTTCATCCAAACTTGAGTAACGTTACAAAAGTCTTCAGCTTTAACTACAAACCCATGACACCTTATTCCAAACACATCAGTAAGTAACTTCTTATTTATTTCATTCAAATTATTACATCTTCTAAGTCTTGAACTCTTCTTGGGGTGATTTCAGATGACACAGGGGTGTTTTGGGGACTGAAGTATTACAACGATGTATTGATACAAGCTGGAGAGACTGGGAATGTGCAAACAGAGATATTGCTAAACAAGGATATGGAGAACTTCAGTTTCAAAAACGGTTGGGGTTTTCCAAGGAGAATCTTGTTCAATGGAGATGAGTGTGTTATGCCTTCTCCAGATGATTATCCGAGGCTGCCCAAATCTGCTTCTTATTCCTCTCGTGATTCTAGCTTTGTGACATCCGTACTATGTTTTCTCCTTTTACTTGTTTGATTGTAACGTTTTCATTTGAACCTGCACTGCTTCAGGCCTTTTAATGAATAACGCCTTGATAAATTAATAAAGAAAATTGAAATTTTGCATGATCAACGCCTTCTGTTTATCAGTCTTGAAATAAAAAGATTCAGACATCATGGTAACATTAACTAGATCAGGATGATTCACGCTTGTCCGGCCAAAATGAATAAAGATAGCGTATATCTAATGACTAATGTTAATCCAGATATTTATTATAGCATAGAAGAAAACCCAAGAAAAGCTAATAAGCTATATGTTCATATTTTTATTCAAACAAGTACTCTTTATTCCCTAATCCATTATATGCTTGTTATTTGCTTAATCTTTTAAACTGAAAAATGGAGATTATATATTATGGTTGTGCCATGGAAGCAAAGCTAATATTGCCTATTTATAATTATTGAATCCTTGAAGTAAGTAACAAGGTTTCTCCAAATTACATTTTTAGTCAAAGAGAAAAGGTAAGTAACAAAAAGGGTAAGTAACAAGGCAATATTTTTCAAGTTTTTTTTTTGACAAAAGCAATATTTTTCAAGTTAAAAAAGAAAAAAGTTATTTTCCATTCATTTAAAAAAAAAGAAATGGAAGTAGAACAATAGGACCAATCAATAAACGTTTTCAGAAACTATTTTTCCTTATTCTTTTCACACTACATTACAATATGACGATGTCTTTTTTCCCAAATAAAACATTTAAAAGAAAAAAATGGTAATTGACAAAAAAAAATGGTAAAGTAATACAAGAGAGTATCTACAAAGATCCGTAACCACAAAACAAACAAACAAAAAGGAAAATAAAAGAATATTCGGAGCCTCTAACTATTATATTTGCGTGAAATACAAGTGGCCCATTAGTCATTACGTGGGCCCATCACCAGACTTGGCTCTTTTTAAAAGCCGCCCCTTGCTCCTCACCAAACACACTTCTCTCTCCCAGATCTGTCTCAAACACCTCTTTTTCCGATCCAATCTCAAAACCTCAGAGCTATGGCTACCAACTGGAAACTCGATGACCATCCCAAGCTCCCCAAGGGCAAGACCGTCGCCATGATCGTCTTAGATGGCTGGGGTGAATCTGCCCCTGATGAGTACAACTGCATCCACACCGCTCCCACTCCCACCATGGATTCTCTTAAAAACGTATGTACCTTATAAACCCTATACTCTTGGTTTATTAGAGTTAAATCAAACTGTAAATCCGGTTTAATACAAACCGTGGTTAACTAAACCAGTTATGAAAACTCTTATATGTATATAAGTCAAAGCTATTGTAACAAAGAGTCTGACTAGTGCTTCAAATTTTCTCCAAACCGGCTGAACCGGAGCGAAAAAATATTGATTATCGGTTTAGTTTCGGTTAGAAATTCAGTAGATTAATATTTTAATTAGTTTTATTTTCTTTTTGAAAAAGACTATTTATTTAAAATAAATTGGTGATTGATTTCTTACATTTAAGGTTTAAAGTTAGTTATTGATTTTTTTCACTGAAAATTTGGTTATTTATTTTGTGAATTTACAGTGTAGGAGTTAATTATTAATTTATTTCAGTTAAACTTTAATTATAAAAAAAATAGATTTTTATTTCTTGCGTCAGGGTTTAGGGTTTTATTGAACTTTTACTAATCTTCACCTTGTCTACAGGGACGTCCTGATACATGGACGTTGATCAAAGCCCATGGAACAGCTGTTGGACTCCCTAGTGAAGACGATATGGGAAACAGCGAGGTTGGTCACAACGCTCTCGGTGCTGGTCGTATCTTCGCTCAAGGTGCTAAGCTTTGCGACATTGCTCTTGCTTCCGGCAAAATCTTCGACGGTGAAGGTTTCAAGTACGTCTCTGAGTCTTTCGAGAAGAACACTTTGCACTTCGTTGGTCTTCTCAGCGACGGTGGAGTCCACTCTCGTCTCGACCAGCTCCAAGTATTGATCTTTTCTAGCAACACTCTTTTATGCTTTAATTTATGTCTGATTGTTGTTTGATTGATTAAGACATTTTGTTTGTGTAGTTGCTGATCAAGGGTTCTGCTGAACGTGGTGCTAAGAGAATCCGTGTCCACATTCTCACTGACGGTCGTGATGTTTTGGATGGTTCGAGTGTCGGGTTTGTGGAGACTCTTGAAGCCGACCTCGCTAAGTTGCGTGAGAACGGTGTGGATGCTCAGATTGCTTCCGGTGGAGGTCGTATGTACGTTACCTTGGACCGTTACGAGAACGACTGGGGTGTTGTGAAGCGTGGTTGGGATGCTCAGGTGCTCGGAGAAGCTCCCCACAAGTTCAAAAACGCTGTTGAAGCTGTCAAGACGCTGAGGAAGGAGCCTGGCGCTAACGACCAGTACTTGCCTCCGTTTGTGATTGTTGACGAGGCAGGGAAAGCCGTTGGTCCTATCGTGGACGGTGACGCGGTTGTCACCTTCAACTTCAGGGCTGACCGTATGGTGATGCACGCCAAGGCGCTTGAGTATGAGGACTTTGACAAGTTTGACCGTGTGAGGTTCCCTAAGATCCGTTACGCTGGTATGCTTGAGTATGATGGTGAGCTAAAGCTGCCGAGCCGTTACCTTGTCTCTCCCCCGGAGATTGATAGAACCTCTGGTGAATATTTGACTCACAATGGCGTCAGTACTTTTGCTTGCAGGTTCTTAAAACTTCTCTCCTCCTTTATATTGTAGTTGTTTTGCTCATTAGTGGTCTATGTCTGGCTATAATATATGTCAATGTTGTATGTGAAACAGTGAGACGGTCAAGTTTGGGCATGTCACATTCTTCTGGAATGGAAACCGATCTGGATATTTCAACGAGAAACTGGAGCAGTATGTTGAAATCCCAAGTGACAGTGGAATCTCGTTCAATGTCAAGCCAAAGATGAAGGCTTTGGAGATTGCTGAGAAGGCAAGGGACGCAATTCTAAGTGGCAAGTTTGACCAGGTGCGAGTTAACTTGCCAAACAGTGACATGGTTGGACATACGGGTGACATTGATGCCACTGTTGTTGCTTGCGAGGCTGCTGATGTTGCTGTGAAGGTACTGTATTTTTTTTATTTATAAAAGTTCATTCTTTATGATATGAGTGAGTGAGTGAGTGACTCAGTTCACTATTGTTGTTGCCTGGTTTGATTTTTGCAGATGATCCTAGATGCAATTGAACAAGTGAAAGGTATTTACGTTGTAACTGCTGATCACGGAAATGCGGAGGACATGGTTAAGAGGGACAAGGCAGGGAAGCCTGCTTTGGACAAGGAAGGGAACCTTCAGATTCTAACCTCTCACACTCTCAAGCCAGTAAGTCCATAATCTATGTGTTCTGCGCTTTTACAATAACTTGATGTGACATTGGACTATACTTGATGTGACATTGTGGATACTGATTTAAATTGTGTTACAGGTGCCAATTGCCATTGGAGGTCCAGGATTGTCTGAAGGAGTGAGATTCCGTAAGGATCTGGAGACACCAGGACTTGCGAATGTAGCTGCTACCGTGATGAACCTCCACGGATTTGTGGCTCCCGCTGACTACGAGCCCACCCTCATTGAAGTTGTGGAGAAGAACTGAGAGCCTTCTTAGCTTTTGAAGAGACGGCTGAAACTCTGAAAACTATGTTATATTGTTTTCCATTTAATAAGGTTTACACACAAGACAATCATTTTTGATGTTGCCTTTTGGCCACCGAACACATTGATTTTGGTTTAAATGACAATCAAGCTTTTTCTTTATGATCTCTAGAGAAAGCATACAGCAGAGTAGTATCACCTTTACAATCTATAGTATTCAATCAAATTTCTTGACCATTAAAAAGCTGCCAAAGCATACAACAGAGTAGTATCACAACCTTTACAAAGTCATGACTCAAATAAAACTTGAACCAATACAAAGTCTTGCGTCTCCTTAAATTGGAGACAATACAAAACTCAAGTTCTGACAGATGTTTAGACAGAAGCTTCCGTGGATATGGCTACGTCCTCTTCGTCTCCAGTGGCTAGCTTGGCTTCTTTTAGATTGTGAGAAGAATCTTCAACGTCCGCTTGTTTCAATGCTTGTGCTCTGAGCCCGACCATTATCTCTTCTGCTTTTTCAAGCGTTGACAACAGTTCCCCATAGCGCGCTTGCAGTTTCCGCTCTGTCTCCTTTTGCTTTACCACTTCTTCCTCCAGATTCTTCTTTCTGAAAGATGCAGCCATCTCTTCTTGCCTCTTCAGTGCTTTAAAGCACTCTACTTCTGTTCCACCAATCTCAATCTGCTTCAGACTCGCCTCTATTTGGCTCCACACGGTCTCTGCCCTTTTCTGTCAAATTGAACGAATAGTAAATCATTAAATACTACACCAAACTTAAGAGCGACCGTACATTAAATACAGTAAGGACTGTATTTATACCTCATGACCCTTTGTATAAGTTTTATACTTGGCCTTCATGTGTTCTGCCTTCTTCTCATCCTCCTCCATCTTTTTTCTCGCATTCTCCATCTCGGCTTGCAAAGCCGCAACTTTCTCTGCCTTCACAGCAACACTCGAGGGCCCGTAAGCATTTCGAGTGGGGAAGTACATGACATCCTTCACGCAATCGTCGTGAGCTTTTACGAAATCGTCAAGGGTCTTGTTCTCGTTTCCCATTGCCACGCAAAGAAACTGCGCCTCTTTCTTTACCATTTTGTCAGCCTACCATAGATTTCATGGAAAGTTTTCATTAGAAACCCCCCTATATCGTATACCAGATTAAAGATGTTGCTTCAAACCCATTGTGCATAATATCCATCAAGCAACCTATCCATAAACCAAGAGAAAACTAAGGACTCTAAAGGTAGTTCAACTAATAAATCAACTAACCAACAAAAGTAAACTGAGATAAGGAAGATATTATTCATATTCATACCTCTTCGAGTTCATTTTCCTCAAAGTCTTCAATTGCAGTCACTTGAGAACCAGAACTATTAGCACGGTTTTTAACTCCCTTCTTTTTCTCAGTTTTCTCATCAAGAGGATACTTTGCATTATCATGCTCCAGCAACTGTAGAAGCTCCTTCCTTACCAATTCATCTGCAACCTCTTCTGGAGTAGGAGGAACGACGGAACTTTTGTCTCCGCTGGCTGAAAGCAATGAACTCCTAATTAGTTCCAACGAAGCTGCTGGAGGTCTAGGAAGATCTCTCTGCAACACCTTGGACCTTTTCCTAAGCAGAGTCTGATGTCTTGCTTCCTCCTCAGCCTTTTCCCTAGCTATCTTGTCCGACATGTCTTCCTCAATTTTCTCTTCTGGCTCTTCACTTTCTTCTGGAGGAGGTTGTGCAACTATATGGTACTCGTTCCTTGGCTGAGGAATCCCAGTAAGTCCAGAGCGTAAGCTCCTTCTAGCTTCCTCTCGTCTCTGCCTCTCAAGTTTAGCGCTCTCGTGCATGTCCATGTCTTCATTAATGTGAAGTTCATCCCTGAACGGAGTACCTCTGGGTGTCATAGCAAAAGAAGACCCATCCCTTGATGGCGTCAAGCCAATTCTGGGAGTAAGGCCAGCAGCACCAGGAGTCATCGAAGGAGTCATTGAAGGAGTCAGCATCAGATTAGGCGTTTGAATCTCTTTCTTCCTAGGAGTAACCCCAGTAAAGTCAGAAGGGTGCAACTCAGGATTTTCTCCTCCTAGCAAAGGCGTCTGAGAATCTCTCAATCTAGCCAGATTTTCTGCTTCCATCATAATAGCATCACCTTTACCAGCAGGAGTTCTTTGCGGCGTCCTCATGGGTGTCATCCCCTGCCTTGGTGTTTGCGAGTAGTTTGCCAAAAGCGCACGAGTAGCAGCACTGCCTTCTGTCAGCTCCTCATTCTCCGCAAGAAGGTCACTTGCGTACCCCATCTTTGCAATTTCCTCCAACTCGTGATCTGAAATCTGCGGTGGTGGTAACATCAGCTTTGACCTCTTCCTAACAGCTTCCGGATCATTCAGCTTGTTCGCTTGCAATATAGCTGCTGGAGCATCCTTCCTCTCGTTAATCTTGTTCCTCGCAACATCTTGTCTGCGCAACTGCGCCTCCACATCAGCTCTTCTTTTCCCTTCAAGCTCCTCAATAGTTGTCGGAAACTTCACTTGATCAGCAGGCCGATCTTCTTCACCAGTGTCGTAAAACCCCGCAGGCGCTCTCTTCTCAAACGGAATCTCCGCATTATAATCAATCCCTTTCCGCTTCCTATTCTTATGCCTTCCACCAATCCCAGCCGCCTTCAACTCTCTCCTCTTCTGCAGAGAAGCAAGCCTCCTCGCTTCCTCGAGTTGCTTCTCTCTAGCTTTCCTCTTAGCCTTCTTCCCCCTAGTGTTAGCCAATCTCGCCCTCGCTTCAGAGAGCATTTCCTTCTCGTCTTCGTCCATATCCACCGGATCAGGACGAGCAGGCTTCGATTCAGGGTTGGGATCGATCTCACCGGGACGCAGCTTCCGTGGATCATCCGCTGCTTCGTAATTCTCGTCCTTAGTGCACGCTGCGTCGAGAAGCTTCTCATACCTCTCAAGGCACTGAGACGGTGTACGCCCCACGATGGGAGCGATGGTTCTCCACTGAGTAGGTAGAAGCTTTGCAAGATGTAGAAGCTTCTCATCTTCTTCTCTGGTCCATTCAGTCTGCATCAAATATTATTAAACTCAGTTTCTAATTTCAACAACATCATAAAGGCATACACTTTCTACTAATTTCAGAATCAAATCAAATACATTTCTACAACTAATTAATCAAATCAATAATTCAAAATGCAGACACCGCTCACTAACCTTTTTGATAGAGGGATCGAGCCATTCGTACCAACGAGCTTTACACTGTTTGGCGGACTTGCGAACGAGGAGAGACGAGATCCGAGCCCATTGGTTCTTGCCGTACTTCATCACGGCGGCTTTGAGGATCTCATCTTCGGTGTTCTTCCACACACCTCCCTTGATCATAATCCTCATCTTCGCTCAACAGATTTTTGACACAACGCACTCAAATTCAATGGTGTGTGTGTGAAGCTAATGCTCGGGCAAATCGGTGGAAAGACGAACAAGAGGAAGCGAGATAGAGAGAGTAACCGTAGATTAGGGCTCGAAACAACGAAGAAGAACAGTTCCAATCGAACTTCCACTCTATAGTCCCTTTCGGCCATGGGCCAGCTTAAAGAGCCCAATATTGGACTTAAATGGGCCGAGTGATAATATCAAAGAAACATCTGCATCTTCGACGCTGTTCTCTATTTCTTCTGAATCCGAGGAGCAGAGAGCGAGAAGCTGTAAAACCCTAGAAGTAGAACAATGGTGAAGCTCACAGCTGATTTGATCTGGAACAGTCCTCACTTCTTCAATGCCATCAAGGAGCGAGAGTTGGAGCTAAGAGGTAAACTTATCATCTTCCCCCCCCAATTACCGTTCCAAGGTTTTCGTAACCCTAATCGCACCTTGTCTCTGCAGGCAACAAGATTCCTGTAATCGAGAACTTGGGTGCTACCGAGGTAACCTCCCTGTTTTGATTTCTTATGTTGAATTGATTTTGATAGGTTTGGTATTGAGCTTGTGTTGTTTTTTCTTACAGGACCAGTTCGATACAATAGATCTGTCTGATAATGAGATAGTTAAGCTGGAAAACTTCCCACTTCTCAACCGGTTAGGGACTCTGATTGTAAATAACAATCGGATCACTCGGATAAACCCTAACATTGGAGGTAAAGCCTCCCCCTTTTCTGCGTGTTGTAGTAAAATGTGAAATTTGAAGTCATTGTGTTGTGTTTGTTCTATGGTTATTTTTTTCTGCAGAGTTCCTACCGAAGCTGCACACTTTGGTTCTTACGAACAACAGGCTTGTGAATTTGGTTGAGATCGATCCCCTTGCCTCCATTCCGAAGCTTCAGTACCTTAGTTTATTGGATAATAATATCACCAAAAAGCCGAATTATCGCCTTTATGTGATTCACAAGCTTAAATCGCTTCGGGTACTGGATTTCATTAAAGTCAAAGACAAGGTGAGTACCGTCTTCTTGCTTTAATCACTGCTCATCTTTGTTGTATCTCAAGTTTCACAAGAAGCTAACCATACTTAGACCCACCATTAACCGGACAATCATTGTTTCCTAACAGGAGAGAGCTGAAGCTGCGGCTTTGTTTTCATCTAAGGAAGCAGAAGAAGAGGTTAAGAAGGTATCTCAGCAGGAGGTTCAAAAAGTGTCGGATACTACAGAAGATGCAGAGGCTCCTAAAGTTGTGGCCCCAACACAGGAGCAAATTTTAGCAATCAAGGTGCGATTATCTCTTAATGAGAACATAGTTTTTTTCAGCAGACTAGCATAGGAATTGTTTCCTGGGGGTCTCGATCAGGAGAGAAACTGGAAAATAGATAGGACATAGCATTATTGGCTGATTTATTTGGTTATAAATATGAAGTAAGTAAAAGCTCTGTGTTTGATTTTAATATTCGTTTTTTTTTTCATTTCTGTGATGTTGCAGGCTGCAATTATCAATTCCCAGACGATAGAAGAAATTGCCAGACTCGAACAGGCTTTGAAGTTTGGTCAGGTTCCTGCAGGCCTGATAGTTCCTGATCCTGCATCTGGTGTTAATGACGGTTCTGGTCCTATGGAGGTAGGGTTCTTATAGTAAAACTTAACTCCTTATTCTATGAACCTTTTGGTTTTAAAGTTGGTAAACATGCTTTAATATTGGTTTGCTTGACTGGTTCATTGCTGCTGTTTTTGTATTCAGAAAAACATTTGCATGGGATGCATTATGTGCTAAAATCTCTCTGCATTTACTGTATTTCAGGAATAGAAAGTGTAGCTACTGCTCGAATGCTCAAATTATCGTCTGACAAGCTTCACGGTTCTGTAAGGTTTCTGTCACTTCCTTAGGAGAATTTGTAATGTACTTCTGCTCAAGAGCATCTGTTTTGAACCGTTGAAAAGAATGACAAAAGAAGATTGTAATCTTTAACCTGCATTTGCAGAGAGAGAGAGAGAGAGAGAGAGAGAGAGAGAGAGAGAGAGAGAGAGGCTGCACACAGATTTTACCAATGCTGTTTTTGCATTTTAGTTTCTTCTCAATTTATCTTGCATCTCGATGATCAATGTAATTTACTGAAAAACTTAACTAGAAAAGAAACTTGGGGAAGTGACTTTTCTTGGAGTTGCAAGCCGAAAATCAACAACATTCATTAATCTAGATGACTTGCCATCTAGCGGATCTCTTATTTAAGAACCCTTCACTTCAAATTCAAATAAAATCGAACAAATAAGGCAAAATAGAAGAACGATAGATACATCTCTCCCTTAGTTGCATGCCTCAGTAGCAATGCCTAGGCGGGAATTAGGAACATCAAACAAGATCCTCAGATTCTGCTGCTGGAGATTCGCGATCACGTTCAGAGCAGCGTTCGCGTTCAGCGGTATCCCCGCCATCGACAGACACGCCAGCGTTCCCGCGCTGCTGTGGATGAGCGTGTTCTCCACGGGCAGCTTGAGATCGAGCGACGTCATGTGAAGCGTTACCTTCGGCGCCAAGTTATCGCTGTCCGCCGCGAAACACGTGTCGAACGCTCCCAGCGACGAGAACGGGCCTTTCACCTGGTTCCTGAACTCGTCTCTGATGGCCTCGTAAACCGGTTGAACGAACCGGGTGATTACTGTACCGGAATCGATGATCGTACCGGCGCCGGAATTAGAGTCAAACGTCAAGTAGGTAGGGTCAACGGGAATTTGTGTCCGACCGACGCTCACTCCGGTGAGATTGACGAAGTAAAGCGACGGACGGTGAGAGCTACGGAGGAGCGGGGTGTATCTGATGGATCTCGGCTGGCCCATCGGGCCCAGTTTCAGCGACCCGGAGAAGTAGAAGGACCTGAAGCTAGGGAGGCAGTAGGAGAACACGCCTGAGTAAAGCGACGTCGTTTGGGAGATTAACGACGTGGGCCCGCGTCCGAGGCCCATTAGTCCTTGCGGTGGTAGAGAGTTCCCGGAAGCGGAGTTGATGCAGCCGAAGGAGAAGTTGGAGATGACGTCGGAGGCTAACGTCAGCGTGTCTTGGACGAGCGAGGCGGAGAATGACGAACCTCCGCCGTAGGATTGGTTGAAGGAGCAGACGGACGGTGGCGATGACGAGGAGGACGGGCACGTGAGGCCACGTGCTTGCGTGCATTGTGAGGTGGAGCAAGAGACGGTTGAGTAGGTGGAGGAGGAGTTCGGGTTGAAGTAAGAAGTGTTAGCAGTGGTGGAACAGCCCGAGCAGCCGGTGCAAGGGAGCCATACGGCGTCGTTGCTGGTGTCTAGGACCATGAACATGAGCTGAGGAGGAGTGCCGAGTCTTGCTCGGACGACGTAGTTGCCGGTGTGGAGGAGCTGGTTGGCGGAGGCGACGGGAACGGAGGTTCGGTTGGGTTTGTCGGCGACGAGGCTGGAGAGGTAGGCGAGGCGGTGAGAGTCTGCGGAGGCCATGTGGAGGACGGTGTCCATGACGGAGGTGGAGGTAGGGTTTGCTGCGAAAGGTGAGCATCTGGCGTTAACGGGGATGATCGAGAGATCGTCGGAGCCATCGGGAGCGGCGGTGGTACATGTGTCACGTGTGGCGGTGGTAAGCGTGGATGGCAAGAGAAGGGCTAAGAGGAAGAAGAAATGGAGAGTTGAGGAGGCCATGGTTTTGAGATAATGTGGTGTTTTGTGGATATAAGATAATTTTCTTTGAAATGTGTTATGTATATATATGGCAAAAGTGATATCGCAAAATACGAAAATGTCCCTGAACGTCGAGGTGTGGTTGGTGGATCCGGTCAGGTCACTCCTATCTGGACTGGCAGGCAGTACTTAAATGATCATTTCACGTGAGTGATTAAAAAAGTGAATGCTTGATTTTTCTTGGTGATCTGCTCAATACTATAAGCTTTAGTATTAATTTGCAGTTTTGCTCATATTGTACCTTATGTAAATTTAAGCTTGGAAGCTACTAGACAAGTTTTCATTTTGCAGGAGTTTCAAGTTGCATATGTGTTGGCACCAAACCAACTAATTCTTTGAGGTTTTAACACACACTTTTGTGAGTTTTAACTCGAAAGCTTGAAATAAGATAGGAGTCACGAGGGGACAGAGTTTATATGTGGGGAAATTGCCAGAAAGTCAGTCAGGGACCCAAAGACATTGTTTGCATGTGAAGTGAAGTGAGTTTTTGGATAGTGATAATTAAAAGAAGAAAAACGAACCAATTATTTTGCTGCCATATCATGACAAAACTCTTAACAGTCTGTTTATTTTTGGTTCTTATTCCATTCTTTTTGTTCGGTTGCGACGAGCGAGCTATACACGTTCACTCCTAGACCTAGTGGTTGTTTTCTTTAATAGAATTTATGTTGTTTGATAATCTATTAGTGCATTTATCTTTAGTTACTTGTAAATTTACAGAACATCCGATATAAGTTCATTTTACAACTTTATTTTGGAATCATCAGCACGATTTTATATGAAACATCATCCAGTGTCACCGTAACTTCTTAACCAGTTTGTAATCAATGAAACCTTCTCATAAGTCATGAGAGGAAACCGTAAGTTATTAACATTATTTCAGTTACATATGTTTTTGTGGATCTTTAACGTGAACTATCAACACTAGATAAGAAAAAGTTTCACAAAAGTTGTAATAAAAGAAAACAGTCCATAGTTATGCAAGTCCGTGAGCATCCCTTATCGTGTTGTAATGGAAAAATCGACTATTCCTCTTTCGTCTTTCTCTCTCATGGTTTGTTCACGAGCCATTTTAACATATTTTGTAGTGCTGAAGAAAATGTCAAAATTATGTTTCCTAACAATTTGCAAAATAGCCTTTAAAAATGTCCCTCCAATATAATATGAATTCACATAGAGATCCTCAGGTCCAATTATGTTTCCTAGCAATTTGCAAAATAGCCCTTAAAATGATTGATGCGACAGCAACTCACATCATTTAACTTTCACCATACATTAATAGAAACGATGAATATGAGTACAACACAAATTCTGAGCCAGAGACTGATGATCCAACCAATGTGAATACAACACACGTATTTGAGTACAACACATATTCTGAGCCTGAGACTGGTGATCGAACCAATGTTACTGTAGATCTTATTAATTTTTACATTCACACACCAATGCCTTAACATGTAAAAACACCTGGATACTTTGCTTTGCTTCCATAGCTTCGCAAACCTACAAAGATGGGTTTGATATCCCCTTTGCATATGCACACATATCTCCTGAGAAATGAAGATGATTGGATGGCTCTGTTAGATAGTCTGTCGACAGACTTTGACATTGATAAAATCTAGAGATATAAAGTTGTAAAGGAACTATTGAGAAGCCCTTCTCAAGATCATGGAAAATTATTATGTTGGTTTGGATATAAAGAATTGAGCATGTAGATTAAGACTGATGACCAATATAAAAGGAATGAACAATCGAATGGGGTGCCGGACATAATCTTCAAAAAAGTAAACTCGTTTACCTGATCATTCAGGAGAATCCTCCTTGGGTTTAATTATCACAACAGGACACTGAGCGTGGTTGGTGCAGTAGTTGCTTACACTTCCCAAAAACATCCTATTTAAGGGAAAAAAAAACTGGATTCAACACTGGCATTTGCTCCACTAAACAAGATTAGCGTATTAAGGAAAAACATCAAATATGGATCTTAAACGGGGAAAAATATTCCTGAAGTAGTATTTGCTGGATTAGCAGAGAAATGGCTAAATCTTAAGTAGAGGTTAACTGCCTTAACCAAGTCCGAGAAATTTACTTAAACATTTGTTCATTTCTTCTGCTAACTGAGGAGATAAATTCAGAAAACATAGCAAGTTCCATATCCGTATCCCACACGTAACTCAAGCAAAACATTCTCGATCAACACTCATACTTACTTAAAAGAGTTTTTTCTGCATTATAAATCAAACATGCTGCAAAAGTTATATATAACATAACCCTTCCAAACAAACAACCAGAAGAAACTGCAGCAACTTCAAGGATTTGATCAAGCCTTAGCTTAGACCAATCTCTTATTCTAACTACAGTCTCAATTTGAAGCAGATTCTAGTTCATACACAGACAGGCAAAGATAAGAGACTATTCATTTAGCATAGCAACCAAGATCAAACGCCTTGAATTATGATTTGTAGATTTCATCAGTTCACCAAAAAACACAAAGCAATTAGATCCCAAGTGTAGAAAGAAGAGATTGATAACCTCTTAATAGGGCCATAGGCCCGAGAACCCAAGACAAGCAGATCAGCGTTCAAATTCTCAACAGTCTCGCAGATCTTATCCTTGGGATCTCCAACAACCACTTGCGTTTTCACATTCACCTGAGAGTTAAATCACCACAACTTCCCTCATCAATCAACACACTCGTACAGATCAAGATCAATCAAATGATAAGCAAATCGGCACTAGATCTCAAGACACCACTCACCGATCTATCAGCATAGATTTGACGAGCGTGCTCGAGTATAGCATCCGTGATCCTCTTCTGGTGTTGCTCGATCGCAGCTGCGAAAGCAGGAACCTCCACATCACCTTCATCCAAAATCTTCCAGAGTCAATTCAACAAACGGATCATAAACAGTCACAAAACTTAGTAGTAACGAGACTTAACTGGGACCACCGAAGGGGATTGCGCCGGGGTTGACTCCGGCGGCGATTGAAGGCGAAGGCTGGACGTGTAGAACGACGAATGATGATGATGAATCGGGAGAAGACGATGAGAGCTTGAGGTTGTCTAGCGCCCACTTCAGAGCTTCCATGCTCACCTCGCTTCCATCTACCGCCACGACGACGCAGGTCAAGCTTCCCGAGACATCCATGAGACTTCCTTTTAAAATTTCAATCTCTCTTCTCTATGGTAAACGGAGTTTCAGTCTTGTGAATCAATGATGGCGTCCACGTCACCACTATTTAAAAAATCACGGCGAAGAAGAAGGGTAGATCCGTAGTTTAATAGCTGAATTATGCAGTGACAATATTAGATATAAATAGAGTGGAGTGGCGTACGCGCGTGGAATCCAGACGCGCGAGCATTCGTTGTTGACTTGTTTCATTTTTGGTCTCTCTCTCTCTCTCTCTCTCTCTCTCTCTCTCTCTCACACACTGGACCCTCGATTGCGATCGCCGATCTCCGGCTTAGATTGTCTGTTTCTCCCGGCGAGATTTTCTTAGCGATGAAGAAAAACACCGACGTCTTCGATTTCAACGAAGAGGATGAGCTCGCTGAGTCCGCTTCTGGAAAGCTATTGGAAAAATTCACAAACCCTAGCTCGTCCGGTTCTCCAATTCCGCAATGCCAACGCATCCAAAGCTGTAATTCTCTGCTCTTCTTCTTCTTCTTCTTCTTCTTCCTTAAACTCCATCGGAAGCTTAGCTGAGAATTTTTTTTTTTTGAGTTGAATTAGCTGAGAATTTTCCAAAATCTATTTTAAAAATTTCGCTCTCTATCGTACAATTGAATGAACATTGCTTTGTTTCTGGAGCATGTATGAGTTAGTAATGCTATACTCTCATCTGATACTAGTAATTTTTGGTAAGCAGTGTAATGATTTGTACTGTTGTTCCAGAATCTTTGTTGATTTGTACTATTTTATCTACCGAGGCGAACAGTTTGGTTGGGTATATGTTTGCATCATATATGAATGCTTATGAACATGGTTAATTGCTGTCAGTTTGCGAGGACGAACCTGCTCCGAAGGAAGAAGTAGAAGGCGCGAGTTGTGCAGAAGCTGCTGCTACTGCTCTAGTCGGTCGTCATTGTGAAGATGCTCCTGCTTTAGCAACGGAAGCTGAGGATTCAACCAGAGACCGTTTGATCGAAACAGATGTAGATCATGGATTGATGCTTGGTTTGAATTCCGAAGACCGTGCAACAGAAGCAGATGTTGATCACAATAATCATGGATTGACGTTTGGTTTGAATTCTGAAGACCACATAAAAGAAACAGATGCAGATGACGACAATCAGGGATTGATGTTTGGTTTGGATACTAAAGACCACATAAAAGAAGAAGATGGAGATCATGGACTGGAAAGTTTCTCTTACCAGCCAAGCGCTAAAGGTTACTACGCCGAATCTTCATCGTATAGTCAACACCAGCTTAACTCACCACTTTCGGATTCTTCATCCAGTGTATGTAAATCTATCTAGTATTGCTTGTTTTTTCTTTTGTATGCGAGAATGCCTTCAACAATTTTGGCTTGTGTTTGTAACCTCTTTACATGTGCAGGAGGAGCGAACTGATATGAAGTCATCTACTGATGAAAGCTTGAGTGAACGATCTGCGTTGAGTGAAGCTTCTGATTCAGAAGGCGATGAAGGTACATATTACAGGCTTTTCATTATATTTCTTTATATGTATGATTTGATGTCCTCCTATGTCTATCTGGATTTTGATTTCAATTTTATATGTGCTGAAAGATTGGATGGCTGAACACTGCTTAGATGACATGGAAAAGGTAATGAGTTTTCTTGTTTCTTAAACGATGGCTTTAGATCTTCCGTCAGAATTTTTAGCCTTTAAGACCATCTTGTGTGGTTGCAAAAAGATAATATTTTTTCATTTTCTTCTTTCATCCCCTATATGACACATGATGGTACTTGTGTGATATTTTACGTGTTTCGTTCATAATTCAGGTTGTGGTACATATATGAAAAGAATTCTACCATCATTGTTTAGCCTAACTATTTTAATTATTTCGCACTCTGTTGTTTGTGAGCTTAAAAATCCCATGTCAACGCTTATAATTATAAGAGCTGGAATATGTGTATTCCTCTTAGCAACATTTCTAATGGGACTGGTTGATTGTTTATACATCTGGATGTATTTTATATTAGAGTAAGGCTACTTTTAATGGTGCCGTAATGTTAAAAGTAAGAGTTACAATTTCCAAGTAACGTTTTCCACTCTGCAGACCGAAAGAAAAACGGCTGTTATGATGATTCCAGAGTATGTTGTGCTTAAGGATATGCCTTGTGCTGCCTCTCTGCTAATCTTTTCATGCAATGGAATCAAAATAAAGTGCTACCTTGATAATAATGAAGAAGAGCCATTCTGTTGTGAATTTGGAGTTGAAGACATAGTTAGTATTCAGTACAATTGGTACCAAAATGTGAGTTTTTCATTTTATGGTGTGCTTCCAGTTTGAAAGATAGTTGATAGGCTCACTTTCTATTTTGCATATATGAACCTCTATCAGTTTTACAATTTTTGCTGGTCGCTTTCATAGGTTGGTCTGATTATTCTCAGAATTCGAGTTCTATTAAAGGACGAAAAATGCCATGAAGATATGCAACACACAACAGGTATGCTTACTTGCTCGGTTATTGTATATACGCTATCTGGGTTTATCACAGAATGTTCCCCTGCAACTAGTTATCTTGTATATACAATAACTAGTTGCAGGACCTAGAGTCATAAAAGAAATGTTCATTTGATTTTAATTTCAGCAAAAATCGAACAGTGGCTTTTTTAAGCCTCAGCTCTTTCTAACACTAGGGGATCCCTCTTCTAACTCTTATACTACTTCGTTTGGTTTGATTTCCAGACATTGAGGAGTTAAAGGTCGCAGTTAAAGATCACAATTGGCCTGAGAAGCAACAACAAATTAACTCGCTGCATGTGAAATACCAGGCTGTATGGAGTGCTGATCTCGAGTAAGCTTCTAATATTACGGAACGCTAGTTGGAAAACACATTCTTCTTGCCACTTTCATTTTAAAATTTTTAATTGCATGCTATGATGACAAGAAATTTTATTCGCTGAATAACTACGAGTATGAGTCATTTGGTTGGAACCGTATGAGGGGAGAAAACCTTAAGTCAATAGCAAACTGGACCAAATATTAGTAGAAGGGCACTGGACCCTTATTTGGTTTTAGTTACACTCTGAGTACTTTGGTGACTGATTGTTCTAAGTCATCCATAACTGTTTATTTATTGTAGTGAGGACGTGGAAGTATCAGGGGGCAACTTGCATCAACGGAAGCGTTATTTTCCACGGTAAGAGGGATCTAATAGGAGCTGTATTTTATATCCTTTTGGAACCAGACGCTGTCTTCTGTTCTGGGTAAATATTTCCAAAGTACGTTGCTACTTATATTCTATGGCCCTTTGAAGTAGATAACTGAAAGAATTTAAACCACTGGAGGTGGCATTTCATATTGAACTGCGAGTTTATGTTGTCTTTTCAGCTTTGATGAACCCTTTGAGGATGTTGTCTATCCCAAGGGAGATCCAGATGCTGTTTCCATTTGCAAAAGAGATGTTGAGCTCTTGCAGCCAGAGACATTTGTGAATGACACAATCATTGACTTCTATATTAAGTAAGTTCTCAAACTTGATGGAATGTTGACAGATAGTGAAATCTTCTTGTGATGCTAACCTTAATTATTAACAGCTTAGTTTATTTTTACTATTCCAGTTATTTGAAGAATCAGATTCAAGCGGAGGAGAGACAGAGATTCCATTTCTTTAACAGCTTTTTCTTCCGGAAACTTGCTGATCTCGACAAAGATCCATCGAGTATAGCCGATGGAAAGGCTGCCTTTTTACGTGTCCGGAAGTGGACAAGGAAGGTGGACTTGTTTGGGAAGGACTTCATTTTTGTTCCGGTGAATTTTAAGTACGAACATTTTTACGGCACTTTTATTTATGTTAGATGTGTATTGAGTTCTGAATCTGACACTCCTAAATGGTAATGACAGTCTTCACTGGAGTTTGATAATCATATGTCATCCTGGTGAAGTGGCTAATTGTACAGGTAATGTCACATGTTATTTTATTTGTTACTATTTCATTATCATTCAGCTTATTGTATTGTGTTGGATTCTGCAGATCTAGACTTAGATGACTCCACAAAAGTACCATGCATATTACATATGGATTCTATAAAAGGGAGCCACGCAGGGCTTAAAAATCTTGTCCAAAGGTATGTTTGGCAGCGCTACATATACGTTTCTCCTTACCCAACGAGATGCTAATATATTTTCTTGATCCTGTTTTACCTTTATCCGTTTGAGAATATGTTGTAGCTACATGCTCTGATCCTTTTGAATTAAGTGTGGAATTATAACCATGTTAGATTTAAGCTAGTAGTGCAAGTTGCTAACAACAACATTATACCGACTTTAGTTACTTGTGCGAGGAGTGGAAGGAAAGGCATAAGGACACATCGGATGATATTTCTTCCAGATTCATGAATTTGCGATTTGTCTCACTTGAGGTCTGGCCTCTAGTCTTTAAATCTTTTGCCTGTAGGCCCCTTTATACGTTCAGTATCTCTTGTGAAACCCCTTTTCCCTGTGATATAGTTTATGTGGTATCTCTTGCTCTATCTGTTTCAGTTGCCACAGCAGGAGAACTCGTACGACTGTGGCCTCTTTCTGCTGCACTATTTGGAGCTATTTCTTGCTGAAGCTCCCCAAAATTTTAGTCCTTTCAAGATATACAATGCTTCCAACTTTGTAAGTCTATGCTCTAATTGGTACCCCTCTCATGTATGGGATCGAAAGAGTCAGAACATATAGTTTCTAAATGGAGCTGAACTAAGAACAGCTGGATTTGTAGTTTTTCAGTCTCTTTATTTGCTGATCATGCTTTTTCTCTGTTTTTCTTCCAGCTTTATCTAAACTGGTTCCCTCCTGCTGAGGCCTCATTGAAGCGTACTCTGATTGAGAAGTTAATTTTTGAACTCCTTGAAAACCGCTCACGGGAAGTGATGGATGAACAGAACCAGTCCTGCGAAAGTCCAGTGGCCGTCAATAACAATACTGGCATCGAGGTTCTCTCTGGGAGATGCACCTCCTTGATAGACTGTAACGGGAATATGACACAGACGCAAGACGAACAAGGAATTGAAATGACTCTGCTTGAAAGATCTTCCATGAGGAACGTGCAAGCTGTTAATGATTCCGGTATGGTTCTGAGGGATTTATTCGATGCAGGAGTCAACAACCCAGGATCGTTACTTGGACAACTACAACAAACATTCGAGGAACCAGCTTCATTTTATCATCTTAATAACAACTCATTGGCAACGGAGGTACTAAATAATTGTGCAAGTTAATGATCAAAATCTCTTGATTTTGGACATTTTTAATTTTCTTTTTTCCTCTGTTTTTGGGCAGCAAGTAGAGATGGAAAGTGGTGAACAGTTTATGTGTCTGAACTCTGGAGAGGACAACTTTCAACGAATCACTGGAACTGAATCTCCGAGAGCATCTGTCTCGTTCTCTTCATTGAACCTAACTATGATGCCGGCTCAGAAGGAAGGTGAGGCTGATTCGTTATCTGAAGCCTCTAATGATTCAGAAGATATTGGTATCATAGAAGACAGCCCTATGGAAAATATTCGTGAAGCAGAAACCGATGAGAGTCCATCAAGAGAGACGGTCTCTTTATTTTCTGCAGCCCTGGGTCCTAGCACTGACCAGAACACTGAGAGTGAAGAACCCGCATCTACTCACGACGAGCTTGTGGTTGCATCGAGTCGAGATGGCCGAGACGAGGAGAAGCAATTGGAGAATGGTCTTGGGGTTGGGGACAAGACGAGTGAAGATCTTAGAATTGGAGACAAGACAAGTGAAGATCTTGGAACTGAGAACAGGATGAGTGAAGATCTTGCAATTGAGGGCAAGACTAATGAAGATCTTGCAACTGAGGACAAGACCAGTGAAGATCCTGGGATTAAGGACAAGACCAGTGAAGATCTTGGGATTGAGGACAAGACGAGTGAAGATCTTGGGATTGAGGAGGACAAGACGAGTGATGATCTTGGAATTGAGGAGAAGACGAGTGAAGACGTTGGGGATGATTGTGATGGGAAGGAGAAGGAGCGTATGGAGGACGAAGAAGAGAAGCGAGCTGCAAAACGGCCGAGGCTATCTTCCACAGGCGAAGCTGAGGAGATGGAGATAAATTTATTGTGACATGTATTAACTTTGTCTTCGGTCTTTGATTTGTTAGAAGGATTTAATATCAACCAACACGTTGTAGGAAAATGTTTATAGCGATGAAAAATATATTTCATCAGTATGATCAAAACCAAACCAAATCACATACTCAATTTTTGTTCGGATCGGTTTCAACACCCATAATATAAAAGGTAGAGCGTTTGTCACTAATGGTTGTAGCGGTCGGATGTCTTGCCTGTTCTTTCTGTTTTCATTTCCGTATAAACAGCAGAAGCAACTCTCATCAATCTTTGCTTATGTCAGTCAATCTAATTACACACTAATCACTAATTATGGAAACGTGCAAAGGATTATCTTAAGCACATAAAGCCCATAAAAGTACAAGTACAGTGATATAAGGCCCAATTAAATGGCCCAACATGCGACAAAAGCGCTTAAAAAATCTCTCTCGCTCGGCTTTCTCCCAGCAGGACATCAGTGAGTTGCCGACTAGTGAGCATCTTTCTCGCTCTCGGTACCCCAATTAAAACATTCTTCTCAATAAGATGACCGCGAATGAAGTTCCCTCTGGTGAGATATTTTCTCTTCTTCTAAATGCTTACTTACCTTTGTGTTTTTCAATTTTCATGCTTTTTTTTATCAGTTCCTGCTCGATTACTTTCTTCCGGAAAATTAGTTTGCAGTTTTGTGTGTTCAAGCATAGATTTCTCTGCAAAGTTTTCGGAATTTCGCAATTTACATCCTTTCAATAGGGGTAGGAAAGTTATGGTTTTTGTATTCAGCTCTCTTAGGAACAAAAGAAGGCTTTAGTTTCTTTCTTCTTCTTCTGAATGTGATTGTTCATACATGAATGAGTATGCTGGCACTATGAAGTTTTACCCTTTTGAGATGATGTTTATATGTAACTTGTCTCTGCAATGCGTATGGTTTTCGTTTTGAGAAAGTCTTCACCTTTTTATGATTGCTTTTAGATAATTATGGTTTCTTGGTGAAAAGTCGTCAGCTTTCTGCTTGCCTTTACATTTGCTAATTGAGGACTAGTGCATGCCCCCACTGCTTTTCCCTGGCTCTGTTTTTGAGTTTTATTTTGCAACTTGTGATCTTTGCATCATAACACGCTAGGGTTTTTCAATGCTCTTTCTCGTTTTTTTTTAATATATATATATGATTTTAGATTGAATCACTGGTACCACCCCTCGTCTTTACTAACCAGACTATGATCTTTCCCCTTCGTTTTGGAGGTTTTTCTTCCTCAGGTGTTTCAAATTGCTATGTGTTCAAAAGCCGGTTGCAGGAATATGCTCAGAAATACAAGCTTCCAACGCCTATATACGAGACTGTCAAGGAAGGCCCTTCCCACAAATCTATATTTCAGTCGACAGTGATAGTCGATGGTGTCAGATATGATTCCTTGCCTGGATTCTTCAACCGTAAGGCTGCCGAGCAATCAGCTGCCGAGGTCGCTCTCCAAGAGTTAGCCAAATCCAGTGAGCTAAGCCAATGTGTCTCACTACCTGTTGTAAGCACCTCATCTTTCCTACCTTGTGACTCTGATTAAGTGTCTAGTGCATGACTATAGTCACTAGCCCATGGGTTGGCTGTGAGTTTAGCTTGGCTAGCTTAAGCAACAGACCTTACAGTTAGCTTGAGAGTTGGAAGGAAGGTTTAGAGGGTAGCTATGAGAATGTGTTAGGGGTATTTGTTGAGGGTCTTGGTTTGCGCAATGATCGATCCGTACTTGAGGGCTTAAAGATTCCACTCGTTAATCAACTCTCTTCTGTGGTGCACTTCTTTGATAATTTGAGTAAAGATAGAGTTTACCGGCTTGATAAGTCTTATCAGACTAATGTGCATAACAAACATCTAGAAGGGCAGATTCTTAAGCTCTTTCTGCATGTTATGCGCATTTGTGGCTAACTTTTGAATGGCTTCTTAATGCAGCACGAGATGGGTCTATGCAAGAACCTTCTTCAAGAGTACGCTCAAAAGATGAACTACGCTATTCCACTGTACCAGTGCCAAAAGAGGGATACTCCTCCCGGAAGAGCTCCACAGTTCACATGTACCGTAGAGATCGGAGGCATAAAGTACACCGGAGCTGCGACAAAAACTAAAAGAGAAGCCGAGATAAGCGCTGGAAGAACAGCTCTTATAGCAATCCAGTCAGAATCCAAAATCGACCTCGCCAACCACAGCACTCACCTCACCGTACTTCCTTGTGAAAAGAAGACGGTGGAGGTAGCAAGCCCACCAGTGAAAGAAACCATCAAGACTCCAAAAGCCAGGAGGGCTCAGTTCAAAAGGAAGGCTAAGAAAGGAAAGCGCAAAGTAGCAGCTAAGGAACTCGAAGATAGCACCATCGTCATCCCTCCTCCTCAACCTACAGAGCATTGTCAAAACGATCAGGCAGAGATTGTTGTTGAGAAAACGCTAAACCTGGAACAACCTTCTTTGTTCATGAATGGATTTAAGGAGGAGGCAGAAGCGTTTGCGAGTGTGGTGGAGACAGAAGCAAGCCAAGCATAAAGTCTCGTCTTTTGTGAGTGTGTGTGTGATTGTAGTTGTTTATGATAGCCATTTTTTATAACTTATAATTGGTGTTGAGACAGGTTGATGAGAAGTGATGATTCAAGTAGTGTTTCTTTGTTGTAGTATTAAGTTACATGAGGTTTACTTTGGTTATGAACAGAAAGGTCTGTGTCTACAACGCCATTTTGAGAGATGCTTCAAAATTAATAGTTTGGGTTTAATTTGGGTTTTATGTTAGTTTGGAGCCAAACCATTAAAGAATTAAGAATATAGGGGTTTGAAATTAATTAACTAAAAGCCTTCTTTGAATAAAATGGGCATGTATGCAAATATAAGCCCAACAGGCCCACTTACAGCAAACCCTAGTTTCAAGAACACATATAAATACTCACTAACGATACCATTTTGCTTCTTCGGCGTTTTTAGGTTTATCAGTTTGTCGCGTCCACTCGAGAGGAAAAAATGCCGGCAGGTCATGGAGTTCGTGCTAGGACAAGAGATCTGTTCGCGAGAGGGTTCAGGAAGAAGGGTACAATTCCATTGTCTACCTACCTCAGGACCTTCAAAGTCGGCGACTACGTCGATGTTAAAGTGAACGGTGCGATCCACAAGGGTATGCCTCACAAGTTCTACCATGGTCGTACCGGTCGTGTCTGGAACGTTACCAAACGTGCCGTCGGTGTCGAAGTCAATAAACAGGTCTGAACAAAGAACTCACTTCTATGTATTGTATCTGCTACTTTAGAGTATCTTAGTTTTCTTGTCGTGATTCCGACACGCTGATTGTAATAGTATTTGTTGAATTAAGATTATAGCTCGTAAAATGTTAATAGTTTACTTTCTTCAGGCCTTTAACATACATTGTCTCTGATCAATAAGTCCTTTGTACATTAAAACTGATTATATTGATCGAATTAATGATTTGATAATATGTTTGGCTTCATGGTTATTGCAACGTGTCATTTGGTGTTCAGTGTTAAGTTCTATGTGTGTATTAATCTTGTGTTATCGTTATGTTTCAGATTGGCAACAGGATCATAAGGAAGAGGCTTCATGTGCGTGTGGAGCACGTGCAGCAGTCAAGGTGCGCAGAAGAGTTCAAGCTGAGGAAGAAGAAGAATGATGAGCTCAAGGCTGCAGCCAAAGCCAAGGGTGAGACAATAAGCACCAAGAGGCAGCCTAAAGGACCCAAACCAGGATTCATGGTTGAGGGTATGACCTTGGAGACTGTCACTCCTATCCCTTACGATGTCGTCAACGATCTCAAAGGAGGCTATTAGTTTTTCTACTTTCTTCCCCTCCCAGTGTTTTGCTCAGACTTTTTTGGCTGTTTCTTGTTCGTTATTTGAGTGTTCTTCATGCGTTTTAGCTACAGTTACATTGTCTTTAAGATGCAATCCAGACACAGAGATTCAGAAATTTGTTTCGATTATTACTATCCTTTTCTTTATATCTTTATTTTGTTACCATTTTCAAAGTTTTATCACTTTGCTATATCTGTTTAGTTGTTTCTTTGAGTAATTGGCTAACACCTTTACAATTAGATGTTAAGCATCTCAAAAAAGAAAAAAAAAATCTTATGTTACATTGTTCCACGGTTCATTTCACTTATGTGTCACATTGAACCGTAAAGTTGCAAAAAAAAGAAAAAAAAACCTTTACATTGTTCCACGGTTCATTTCACTAATGTGTTACTGGGAGGAACATGATTACTATGCAAGATTGAATTGGTAGATTGTAATTGAAGTAGGCCATTGCAAGATTCAATTGGCAGATTGTAATCGAAGTAGGCCCATTAATAGTCGTCAAAGGCCCATAAATGTGAAAACACGCAATGGCCTTGCCATTAAACAAAGCCCATAGAAAAATAACAGAATAAACAAGAAAGTAGAAAAATATAAAAAAAAAAAAGCGGCGAGACTCTTTCTCTCTCTCACATAGTGCGTAGGGCTTTTGACTCCCTACTTCTTCTTCCTCCTGTGGCCACTCTCTCTACACAGTCCACACCTTCTTCTGACGAAGAAGAAGAGAGAGAGCTTTCCGAACCTTGAGATCGGCGCCAGATCCTCCGCCGCATCTTCTCTTCACTATCCCCAGTAAGCCACTGCTCTCACAATCGTATACATTTCTCTCTGTTGTTTATATGTATCTACTACTTTTGTGCGGTAATGAAACAATCTGAGCTTTGTGATGATTATACAGAGTGGAAAAAATGATGGAATCCGGCACCGGTTTCGCGGCGATGGAGGAGAGGATCCCGCCGGGAAGTTTCTTCCAGTTTCCTCTCTCAGGATTCCGCGCTTCTCCTAATCGATCTCCTTGTCCTCCCACTAACCGTGAGAGGTTCCACTTTTATCTCTCTTTCTTTAGAAAACTTTCTCGGTTAATGTGTGATGTGTGGATCGTGTTGAGTGAGTTAGTAGCAAGTCGAAAGTGTGGAGTTGTTGGGTTTTGTTCTTTTGGATTGGTAGAGTGTTAAAAATGATTCCTTTAGGTTAAAATGAGTGCTTCTGTGATTACATTGTGAGCCGCCTGTACACAGAACTGCTGCATACATTGGAAGTTACATTTACATTTTTTTAAACCTTAGTAGCTAATCGAAGTGTGTGTATGTGTAGAGCTGGTGGGTTTTCTTCTTTTGATTGGATAAGTGTTAAAAATGATTCCTTTATGTTTTGAATATGTGCTTCTGTGATTCCAGTGTGACCCACTCTCAGTAGACTCTGCAGAATGCATTGGAACTTACATTTCTTTAAAAACTTAATTCAAGGTACTTGGCTGAGTTATTGCAAGAGAGACAAAAGTTGGCTCCTTTCTTGCAAGTTATGCCACATTGCTGCAGACTTCTTAATCAAGGTGGGTTTGTTTTTTTCACCTTGAGATGCTCACTGATGTTAAAGTGTTGCACTTTGTTTTGTAATATCTAATGTTTTCATTTGATTGTGTTCTTGCAGAGATAAGGAGGGTTACCAGTCTTCCTGATCTTGATAGATATGAGAATGGCAGTCCATTTAGGTCGGTTGGCCAGCCGATAAATGGGAAGCTTGACTTAGACGGATGGCCAATGATGCAAGGAGAGGTAAGGAGGCATCAAATATCATACTAATGTTGTTAATTAGTGATTGTGCTGTAAGAAATCTAAAATAAAAAAATGGGTTTTCGTTGTTATATTGATTGCTTGCTTTCTTCAGGATAATTTTCATCTCCAGAGAGGTTCTCCGTTTCGTGCTCCTCCTCCAGTGGGCTGGGTTGGGATGCCAGGACTCCATGCCCCACCCGTTGTGAAAAGAATTATTAGGCTTGATGTGCCAGTGGATAAATTTCCAACCGTAAGTTGTAAATTTATATTCAAAAATGGTATTCTCAAATGGTTGCTCTTGAACTAAAATCCATTGAACCTGGCAGTATAACTTTGTTGGGAGGATTCTCGGACCACGTGGGAACTCTCTGAAGAGAGTTGAGATGGCAACACACTGTAGGGTGTTTATTAGAGGGAGAGGATCCGTGAAGGATACTGTCAAGGTATGGTTCCTTGTTTTATTGATACTCTCTAATATCTTTCATGCAATGTCAAGGCTCATACATTTAGTCTTTTATAATTCCGTGCAGGAGGAGAAGCTCAAAGGTAAGCCAGGGTACGAGCATCTCAGCGAGCCACTGCATATACTGATCGAAGCCGAGCTTCCAGAGGACATAATACACTCTCGACTGGAGCATGCAGTGCATTTTCTGGAGTCGCTCCTACTGCCAATTGTACATTCTTCCGACAAAAAAAAATCCAAACATCTCTTATCTGTTTTCTACTGCAAAACTTTTTGCTCACATCGTTTGTTCTCTCTCTAATAGGATGAATCAATGGACCATTACAAGAGGGAACAGCTGAAGGAGCTAGCAGCTCTTAATGGTACTCTGAGGGAAGAGAGTCCGAGTCTGAGCTTGAGCCCTTGTTTGAGTCCGAGCATTTCTCCTTTCAACAGCAAGCGTGCCAAGACCGTACAATAAAGATGTTTTACCCGAGAGATTGATCAAAAGTTCAAATGGCATGGGCGTGTGTTGTGGGGGCAGGAGAAAAGGCTGCTCTCTATGCATTGGCTCTTAATCTTATCTGGGAGGTGACAATGTTCTAACGTTTGAGACACGTCAATTAACTTCTTTTTTTTTCCTGTCATTAAGTTTATTCTTTATTTTATGAACATTTTTGTTGGCTAGCAGAGATGACCAGTAACCACTGCGTAATAAACTTAATAATGGTGTTTTTTTTAATGAAATGTAATCTCTTTCTGAATCATGTAACTTTTTCTAAAGTTTGAAACAAATATTGATTTTCAGTTTGAGTCTTTGGAGTTTGAATGAATCTATTTTTCTTACATGTAAAAGACAACCAAATATACATATATTTGTGTTTAATCTCGAAGGCCTAATTCAACCTCCAGTTCATCATCTTCCTCGAACAGCTTCAAGAGACGAGCATACTGCTCGTCTCTTTTCTTCTTCTGCCATAGCTTGTATAGGAAGAAGGTGAACATAGCTACAGCCGCAAATCCGACCAGTATAAGGATTACTTTTGTCCATGTTCTGCTGGAAGAAGTGTGAGACTCTGCCTTAGAGCATCTCCAATGGTGTTATCACCATTGGAGTCCTTAGGGATATAAAATGTTTTTTTTTTTTTTCCTAAATAGTTAAGGACTCTCATTAAATTTGCAAGTCCAATGGTGTTCTCCACTTAAGAATTCTTAAGAATTAAAAAATTAATTTTTTTTTATAAAATTGAAAATATTTTTTTTATTTATTGCATTATTAAATAGAAAGATACAATATTTATTCATTATCATCACCATATTTGTTCCAAATATGTTCGATTAGATCATTTTTCAATTTTTGATGTTTACGTCTGTCGTGAACATCATCCCGAATGCCAACGCAATTACCGATATTTGTAGGCCTCTCGGTTTCCACCCGTGAGGTTCTGCTGCTGTCGCCTTCTTCAAATTCATTTATACTGCGAGGGTAGTCATTGCGTTCATTTTCGACTATCATATTGTGTAGTATGATACATGCTCGCATAATCTTCCCTATCTTTTCTTTCTCCCATGTAAGAGCCGGGTTTTTCACAATCGCAAATCGAGATTGCAAAACTCCAAAAGCCCGCTCCACATCTTTCCGGGCTGATTCTTGATGTTCAGCAAATAACACTGCTTTAGGACCTTGAGGGGATGAGATCGATTGGATAAAGGTGGACCATTTTGGATAGATACCGTCTGTGAGGTAGTATGCCAACTTATACTGGTGTCCGTTGACCACGTACTTTAATCTGGGAGCTCGACCTTCAAAAATGTCATGAAAAACAGGAGACCGATCCAGGACATTAATATCGTTTAAAGTACCTGGAGGACCAAAAAAAGCGTGCCATATCCAAAGATCTTGTGAAGCTACAGCCTCTAAGACAATTGTCGGTTTGTTTGATCCACGTGCGTACAGTCCTTTCCAAGAGGTTGGGCAATTTTTCCACTCCCAGTGCATACAATCAATGCTCCCTACCATCCCAGGAAACCCGCGTTTCTCTCCAATATCTAGTAGTCGTTGAAGATCTTCTGGTGTCGGTCTTCGTAGAAACTCATCTCCAAACACCTGTATTATTCCGTCCGTGAAATGATGTAAACACGAAATTGATGTGCTCTCACCAAGTCGGAGATATTCGTCAACCGCGTCTGCTGCAGAACCATAAGCAAGCAGACGAATTGCAGCCGTACATTTTTGCAGTGGAGAAAGGCCAAACCTCCCGGTAGCGTCTCTTCTGTGTCGAAAGAATGGAATGTTCTCTGAGAGAGCATGGACAATACGCAAGAATAAATCCTTGTTCATACGGAAACGGCGTCTGAATAAGGATGCGTCATAAGTCGGATTTTCGCTGAAGTAGTCATTCCATAAACGGTTGTGTCCGGCTTCGCGGTTTCGTTCAATATAAGCACGTTTCCTTTGCTGTTCTTCTTGGCCCTCCACTACGTCGGTATATATACCTTCGAAGATTTCATCAAAAGATTCGTCTACACATTCGTCTACAGATTCGTCTACAGATTCGTCAACTATTCGATCGACGCCATCTGAGTCCGATGATGTTGACATTATTGATATTCCTCCCTGAAAAAAATGTCAATGATACAAATTATATAACATTTTTAAAACATTTATTGACAAATAATTGTTTTTATTGTCTATGATACTTTAAAAAATGATACAAATTATATAACATTTTTTAACATTCATTGACAAATAATTGTTTTTAGTCTATGATACTTTAAAAAATGATACAAATTATATAACATTTTTATGACATTCATTGACAAATAATTGTTTTTATTGTCTATGATACTTTAAAAAATGATACAAATTATATAATGATTCAATGATTTAATGATAATCGTTTGATGTTTGAAGACAAAAGTAGAAGCAGAAACATTAATATTACAAGTACCTAAATGTTACAAGTAGTTCATAACCTAAACAGAAGCAGATGAGGATACAAGTACCTTTATATTACAGAAGCAGATGAGGAAACAAGGAGAGGAGACAAGAGTTTGATACAAATTTTAAAATTGCAGGAAACAAAGGAAACCAAATACAGGAAACTAGAGGATACAAGATAGCTAACGACATGCTTCACTACTTATAGGACACAAAGACTTGATAACCTGTGACTTCCTTCACCCGTGACTTCCCTCACCCGTGATCTAAGCAACAACACTTCCTACACCCGTGACTTGATAACCCGTGACTTGAGCACCCGTGACTTCAACCTGAAACATCAACAAAAATACAAGAGTTATTGGTCGCATCACAACAAAGCATCACAACATCACAGAGAACCTCAAACATCAAATAACTCATAAAAACATTTATACCTTAACTACTTTAACAGATAAGCATCACAACATCTCAGACATTAGTTTTAGTTTAAAAGATGTTTCCATCTCAGTTAGTGGTTCTTTCTTGGCAAGTAAGCATTCCAGCATTTTCTGTTTCCCTAATATTTTTTTGGTATCCAAAACGCCCTGTAGCTTAGCCAACTCCTCTTCTCTAGCGCTCATCTTCCTTTTACCAGCAGCTTTAGCAGCCTTAGCAGCCTTCACACCCATTGGTCTAGCTTCAGGTTCTCGCACTTCCTCTTCTCCAGGTTCACCCTCCGCAACTTGTTTGCGCTTTGCCTTCACACCGTCTTTAGGCACAAAGTTGGTGCACCATTTCTGGTCATACCTTAGCTCTCTCCAGCAGTGATCCAGGATGAATTTGGTTCCCTGATCGTTGAAGAATATGTCATGGGCTGCTTTCATCACATCATCGTCGTTTTGACCACTTCTCTGCTGCCTCAGAGCCGTTTCAAAGCATCCTACAAATTTGCAGACATCCCCATTAATCCTAGACCACCTCTGCTTGCACTGACCAAGCTCCCTAGGTGTACTCCCAACGAGAAGAGGGCTTGCATTGTAGTACTCTACAATCCTCTTCCAGAACGCACCGGCTTTCTGCTCGTTGCTGATGATAGGGTCTTTGCTTGTGTTAAGCCAAGCGCCGATGAGGATTTTATCCTCTTTGGGAGACCATTTCCTCCTCTCCTTCACACTAGGCTCACTAGGCTCGCAAGGCTCGCAAGGCTCATCAGGACCTTCGGCACCGAACCAAAGTTGTTCGGGTGATTCAAGGTCAACTGACGTTTGACTCTTTAGTAGGTTAACATAACCACCAATGTTAGCCATGGGTAGAGAATGCTCTGTGGCACTAAGAGTAGCAACACAGAGCCTTAAGTAATATTTCTATCACTAAGTAACATTTAAAGGCAATCAACTCAGAGCAGTTGGGAAGATAGAAACTAAACTAGTTGCATTTACCACCAATCAAATCAGGCAAAGCACGTTTGCTATCTACTGTGAGAGCATTCTAGATACTAATTGTAAAGTACAATAGCTGTATAACAATAAAAACTATCTAATCTGAGCAGTTAGGAAGATAGAAAGCAATAACTACTAGCATTTAACACCAATACAGTGATTTAGTTTTATGTTTTATCCTAATTACAAAGTCTACAATTGGTTTTTTTTATTCAAATAACACAGACGTGAAACCAAGATGTAGAATCTAACCTTACATACACGTGTGAGGTCAGACACTCTCGTTTGAACCGTTTGAACCTCCTCCTGAAAACCAAAGAGATAAAACAGTCATAGTTTTATCTACTAAACATGAACGACAATCAAAACACAAGTACAGAAACTTACCAGGCAGAAAGAAGACGACCAAACCTATTATCACTATTAGACAGACCAGTAGACAAGCAACCACTTCAAAGCCATTTGAAGCTACTGGTTTCTTCTTAGATAACTCAGCCACTGACTCCTCTAGCTTCACCACCTTCTGCTCACTCTCACTGACTTGCTCAGTTAACTGCCTAAACTCTCTGTGAAAGTCCCGCAACTCCTCCACCACGGCCACATCCCACCACTTCCAGATGTGGCAGTCGCCATCATCAACGTTGGGGCAGGTGTAGTACCTCCTGTATGGATCCTTAGAAGTGGTGGATGTTCCCACGACCGGCTCACCACCACAGTAACATCTCGTGGGGATTCCTTCATCAGCTTCGGGGTCAGGTTGATACTGAACCGGCTCTGCGTTGTAGCTACTCTGAGCTTCATCCGCGTACAACTCTGCTTCGTCTAGAAGAAGAGAGTCGATGTCAACCTCTGATGAAGAGGGCTGACTGTAACTATAATCCTGTCCCATGATTCGTAAACCTGAAACAAAAATAAATATAGTTAGTAAATAAAACATGACCAAAACACAAGACTCCTTTTCAAACCGTATCAACAAAACTTGACAACAACACAAGCAACCCACAAACGGTTTTGAACACATGCAACCCAGAAACGGTTTTGACAAGAACATGACATGAAACTCGATTGAAACCTATTATTAAGAACAAATAATAACAAACGAGATACGGTTTTGAAACAAAACGAGAACAAACGAGCAACCCAGAAACGGTTTTGAAACCTAATCGATTGAAACCTATTAAGAACAAACGAGAAGCTCATCAAATAGATTTAGACAATTTTCGTTTTGAAACCCTGATTTCAATTTATACCCAAATCGTTTGCAAACCCTAATTTCGAACACAAATATCCCCAAATCGATTTAAATCCAAAACCGAACCCTAAATAGAGAGGAAAACATGATGAAAAGTAATCGGAATCGATTAATCTACGAGAGAAGGGATCGCTTTACCTTCCTGAAGCCGACGCCTCCAAATCGCCTTTTCGTCGAGAGTCGAGAGCTTTAATTTTTTTTTTTCGGTTTCGGTTGCAAATGACGAAATTTTTTTTCCTCTGGCCAAACACAAACGAAAGTTTAACCTATCAACGACGGACACGTACACAAGGACTTGATCCTTCTAATCCTTCTTCAAGGATCAATCCTTCCGTAATCGAGCAGATGTATTAATATTTTAATCTAATTACCCTATGTTACCGCGCTAAGGATTCGTTAAATACGCCTTTGCGGATGCTCTTAGCTCCTGTATTTGCATTCTTGGAATCACCGGATAGACCTGGAAAAAGATATCATATCACAAGACTCTAAATAGCTGCCATCTTAAGCCTTTAAAGAAAACAGTTCCACACATAGAACAACAACAACTACAACAATCATATAACAGTCACCTACTTCTTTCCAAGAACATGGCTACACATCAAAAAGATTATCACTTTACCATATCACATACATACAGCGTCACCATGATGGAACTGCTTATGATTTACAAGGAAAAAGTAAATCCCTCCTAGAAAAGTAACAGACTTTGCAGACAAAGCTCTTCGAATTGGCAAAAACCAAACCCATGAACTGAACGGGTAACATGTTCTCTTCACTAACATCATGTCAAAGAACAAAATTACTGTTTTAGTAAGTATTATATGTTGTGAAGTTTCTTTAGTTGCTCAAGATCTACTAACAGATATATACAGTCCTCCCTATCTCTCTACATGTTCCAATCCTGATCGAGAAAGAGCAAAGACGTGACCTTTATGCCTTAGAGATCACATAACAAACCAAATCTACAGAGACCTTTAGCTAAATTTTGACATAAATCTAAGGCCTTTGAAAATGAAATCAGATAGATCTGTGAGAAAGACGAACCTACGACGAAGTGCAGAGCAATCGAAGCGAAGAATACAAGCGGCCGACGCCATGAAAGACAACTCGCCGAGGTCTCTCTCATCTTTCTCTTTTGTACCTGTAATCTCTTCCTCTGCCTCTTTCGATCTCTCTACCGATGAGGCTTTGGTTGTACGCAAGGTGGGATCGAGCTTGCGCTGTAGCAAAGAACAGATTCTTGTGGTAAGTTTCAACTTTTTTATATTTTTGTTATGTCTGCTTGTAGTAATGTACAATTCATTAGATTTGGGACCCACCTAAACAAATATGTAATTAAATGCCTCATATATTACCTAATTTTTCCTTTTTGATAAATACAACCATTAATCATTTTTGTTTTTTGGGGCAAACTTAATCATTTTTGTATTTTGTAGATTCTAGAGTATTATCTTGATACAGTATGATATATACATATGGGTGTTTCACATATTAAGTTCAATTATCTTATATATGGTTAATAATTTCCAGAATTTAGAAATATAATATTTAAATAATCATAAATAATTTTTAAAAGAACTTCTCTCTTCATTTCGAAAATATGCTTTAAAATCTTCACATGTTAAAAAACATATTAAATTTTCATTATCACTGTACATTTGTATAATTAATTAATTAATTTCAATAACATTTAACCAATAAAACTAGATTTTGACCCGCCATTCAAAGGGC